>NW_027466487.1:5360000-5430000 GCF_050575085.1 Anarhichas minor
TCTCTCTCTTTTCCTTCCCTCTATTGTTTTTCTCCCCCGCTGCATTCCATATTCCTCGTCCAGCATTTTCTCCAGCCAAAGCTAACTTTTATTACCCCATGATTGGATTCAGAATTCATTACTCCATCTTGCCTGCATGCAATATCTGATCAGTTTCTGTCTCTCTCTCTTTCTTCACTCCTTCTCTCTCTCTCTGTCCACACCTCCTACTTTTCCTGTGTTGATTTGATGTTGTCTGTACTGGACGCTAAAAGTCTAACTAAATCTCTTCTTCTTCTTCCACTTCTTTTTCTACTCTTTGCTGTCTCTCATTCTTTCAGGCACCCTCTCTTAGTGCGATATATATCTGCCTCCCCCCTCGGCAGGTTGCCATGGTCGCGATACCTACTCTCTCTCTCCTATTGGTCCTGGCAGAGTGGGCAGGTCTGGTGGACTGCTCCCCCCACCTCCTGCTCCGGCCCAGTCCGCGGGAACGTGATGCAGGGGCCATGATGAACTTCAACATCGCCGTGATCCACGCCGGTGTTACGGTGCAGGCCGAGGCAGCGGTGGCGGGGTCTGGGGGAAGGGTGCTCTACCCCGGCTTCGGCCGGGTATACGGCTCCCTGGGGGAGAGCGTGGTCACCCAGTGGGGCTCTGCTAACGTCATCTGGCTACAGGTTGGATACTGTCTCCTCTACCTACTGCTCATCCAGCCTTACTTGAAGGAAGGGAATAACAATGACCATCCATTATTCATACTCACTCCCATTATTTGAGTTGAATGAGCAACACACTGCTGCCGTTGTGTTGGCCCTGCTGAATGAGCGGGCGTCTGGCTCTGCTCTTTGACCACAGTTTGTATTGTTAGCCAGACATGTCATGCATGCTACAGACACTTTCCATATGAATAACACAAAGTGAAGACACACTTCCCCTGGTTAGTCAACTCTATTTCTCTCCCTGTCTTTACCCCCCTCTGTCTTTGTTCCTCTCTGTCTTCATGGCTTCTATCATCTCCCAGGTGAATGACAGTAGTCCTAAGACGGTGCTGTCCCAGCTGTGTGAGCTGCTGGCGGCGCGGCCCCTGCAGGGTCTGGTTTATGAAGAGGAGAGGCCCCCTCGCACGGCCTGGGGTCCATTGGCCCCAATGCTGGAGTTTGTCTCTGCGCAAACAGGACTGCCCATAGTGGCTGTAGGAGGGGGAGCGGGGCTGGGGAGGATGCCACAGGTAGGAGGAGGGAGGTTGGGATGGGGGTGGGAGAGTAAAGAGCGTAAAGTGTTTGCAGCTTGTGTGTGTGTGTGTGTGTGTGTGTGTGTGTGTGTGTGTGGGGGGGGGGGGGGGGGGACTGAAAGAGGAGAGAATCAGAGGAATACAAGGGGACAGATGTCCTAGTAGTGTCATTGTGTAGCTCCAAATGCGAGCGCCGGAACAATGTTAATTAGGTGTGTGCTGTATACGGAAGCAGTATGGATTGACAGCTCTATGAATGGAGTATAAAAGGAGAGCTGCTTATATTGCCATAACAACTTACAATGTCATAATGTCGCGCATCCTCTCTGTGAAGAAAAGGTTTGGGCAAGTGCCGGTGAGACGGAGGGGAAGTTGAAGGTCAGGGTCGCTGATCTGCTGAAACTCTGCAGTGTTTGATCTGTAAATGGCACCAACTGGGCCTGTCGCTCTGCCTCTGATGTTCCTGGGTGGGAGGCAATGAGAAGACATGGGTGTGTGTATGAGGGAATATGTGTGTGTGTGTGTGTGTGCTGTACATTTGTGTGTATGCACCAGAGAAACTAATGTCACATGGTTTTCGCCACCAAATGGGGGGAAAAGGGAAACAAAAAGCTTTGCATTTGTGCTTACAAATAACTGTTTTAACCATTTACTCTTGAGGAATTAAATTGTAGCACTTTGATGAACTTCCTTTGAAGATGTACCCTCGCCTAGTCCTCACCCCCTCCCGTCCCCTGAACAGACTTTTTAGAAACACTCCCTTCTGGACGTCATAGGAGAATTTGTGCAACAATCCTAGCTGTTTCAGCCCTGCGGCTGCACGAGTGCTACTGCTCCATAAAAACTTCAAGCCCCGTGATGCCTCCATGTTGTGCATAAAGATGGAGCGGTCCAGAGAGTTGTAGTTCCTTGTAGTGAAAATACTGTCTGTTACTTACTCGTTGTATTGCAGCAGAATTTTAGATACAGTACAACTGCAGAGGATGAATTTTACAGTGAGATTTTAAACCAAATGTGCTGCTCTCTTTCCCAAATCAGGAATCAGGTTCCATCTTTCTCCAGTTCAGCTCCTCTACTGCCCTCCAATTAGAGGTCATCTTTGAGGTGCTGGAGGAGTACGATTGGACATCCTTTTCCGTGGTGTGCACGCGTCACCATGGCTACCAGGACTTCCTGTCTGTGGTGGAGGGCCTGACCGACGGCTCGTTCATCGGCTGGGAGAAGAAGAGTGTGGTGATCCTGAACGTGACCGACGACCCTGGGGGGGCACGCACGCGCAGGCTGCTGAAGGAGAACGAGGCGCAGGTGAGACAGGGGGGAGGGAGGGGGGAAAGGGGGGAGGAAAGGGGAGGAAGTGCTGCAAATCTCATTGGGGGCCCCCTTTCTCACAGGTGGCTTCCGAGCTTTTTCCTTCCTTCTTCGTCTCTCCCTCTGTCCCTCCACATCTCTCTCTCCCCTCTCTCCTCTATCCCTCTGTTCTTCTCTTCCCCTCCCATCTGCCAAGGCATAAAGAGTTCAACGGTACAACACAAACCACGAGTCAGTCTGATTTGCTGGCTGGCATTGTTCAAAGAGTTATGTGCAATAGAAGTTAACCACTTAACCTACAGTGTCCTTCTTGTTTCTACTTAAGTGGCTTTAAAGTTGGAAAAAAACCATCTTGTTCCAGACTGTTTGTCAGTATCACACACATCACACTGTAGCATTTAGCATCAGCTTGTTCCAGCTCTTCATTGAATCTGTAAATGATGTTGACACCGAGTGAAATATTCATGGCTGCACCCTTCCGATAAATGGAAATATATTATATGTCTTGTGCATTATGTTATACATATCTCCCCCCAAATTTAACTTGACTTAGTTGGTATTCGTGGCGACTCTGAGGTCTGTCTCTATATACACTGTGTCTACATTTTTGTCTTTGATATTTCGAATGCAAAAAGAACAAACTCACGCTACATTTCAAGTTCACGTTGATTCATTGATGACCAGAATGACTCGTGGTTTTGGCTTACCTCTAGTGTGTTTCATTCCTTCATGCCTGCTCCCTCTACTACCCCGATGCCTTGCTCGTTCTTCCCTTCCTTTCCTTCCTTCTTTCAGCTTCCAATCTCCCATGCTCCTTGTTTTTTTTAACTCCACTCTTACTTTACCTCCCCCCATCATCCTCCCTTAAACCTCCTCTTTGACCCCATGATCCTCCTGTTCAATTTTTCACTCATCCGTGTGTTCTTACCCCCCCCCCCCCACCTCCCCTCGTGCGTTTCTTTGCCTGGAGACAGGCTCACTCTCCTTCACCTCCATCTCTGTGTGGCTATCTTTCATTCCTTCAGTCTGTCCTTCTTGCTGCATGTCTACCCGGCCACAGACGCTCCGTTGGCTTGGTACCGTCTGGGTTTCAATGTCATCGCTAACGTCCCAGCATGGCCACTGCAGCTCTGCGTGTGTGTGTGTTTGTGTCTGTAAGTGTGTGGGTTTGTATTGGATTCCTTAGACTCCACTCTGCTCGTGTCACTGTTAATATAACATACTGCCTGCAGCAGGTTGCCTATACGCAGTGCTTGCTTTTTAACCCTCTTACTTTTCACAACAAACTCCCTTCTTTTAGCTTTTTACAGCTGCAGGGCTAATAAAAGCTTGTGATTGCTTAGTAATGCTGTGTATGTTTGCATTACATGCTCTCTCTCTTTCTCTCTCTCTCTCGCTCTTTCTCTCTTTCTCTCTTTCTCTTTCTCTCTCTCTCTCTCTATCTCTCTAACTCTCTGTCTCGCTGCCACATACGTGGTATAATGTCCTCTACATAGTAGATGGCTTGATGCAGGTCTCTGGGTCAATTTCTACTCAAATCTCTCACTGTCTATCTGTTGTTCCATTCCTCTTCCAGCTTCTGCCTTGTCAGTATTTCTTCTGCTCTCTCTCTCTCTCTTATGTTCCTCTCTTTCTCCATTTCCCGTCTTTAGATATTGTGTGTGTCTGTTTATAACTCTGATTCTCTCCTTCCCTCCCTAATTCAGTCTGTCGCCTTCTTTCTCCCTCCTTCCCTCCTTCCTCTCCCCCCTCTGTCACTCTCATTCCCTGCCTAATTCACTGGAGGTTTATTGGCATACAGGCAGGATTGTTTTGCCAAGCCATTACAGTTCAAAATCCAATGAAGGCGCAGTCTCAAAATGTGCTTTCAGTCTGTTTCCCTGACCCCCCCCCCCCCCCCCCCTCCATGAATCTGTTTTCTTCTTCTTTTTTGTCCTTTGATTTGCCTTTTTCTCTTTTCTTCACTGTGCGATTTGTTTTATTTTAAATGCTCTTACTCTTTCTTTCTTCTTATGTATTTGCCCCCCCCCTTCCATCTTTCTGCTCAGCTCTAACACCTTAAAACCCTCTTTGGTCAATTTCTGCCCCCCTCCTCTCCCTCCTCTCCCTCCTCACCCCTCCTCACCCCTCCTTACCTCAGCACTTTCAGCTGAGAGCTCCTCCACTGTCACTGCTGTCTTTCTCTGTTGTCTTTCACTCTCTTTAATGTTTTCTTCTCTCTTTCTCCCCAGCCACACTCCATCAACCCCCCTTCCACTGTTTTTTGCAAATATCTCTCCAGGCCCGGATTTTACCAAAATATGTCATCCTTTGCTTTCCTTCACCACCCCCCCCCCCCTCCCCGTTCTCTAAGGAGTTACTTTTCTCTCTTCCCACCTTTGATTACTTCCCTCTATCCGCATCACCCACCATCTCCTGTTGTCTCCAGGTCTTTTCTCCACCCTGCTTTTAATAACGTATGTCAGTGTTTAGCCTCTTCCCCCTTAGTTTTCCCTCAGGTGTGTTTGATCTTTAACTGCCACCCCCCCCCCCCCCCTCCCTCCTCCCTGGCTTCCACGCCTGTACCTCTCTATCTCTCTCCTCTACCACTTACAGTTGTTTCATTTTCCCTTTCTTGTTTTACTGCTATTTTCATTATTCATAACTGTATCTTGTTTCATCAGGCCCAAGCTCATTAAGCACTGACCCCCGTTGCCTCCTGCACCTCCTGGTTAGCATTCATCACATGCGGCCATGCTGTCTCTCCTCTTTCTGGCGTGTCTGCTTCTCTCCCTGAATCATACGTCCAACTCCCATGAACCTTATCACATCAGCTTACCGCTATCTCTCCTCTTACCTCCGCCGGCAGTCTTGTTTTTTTCTCGATATGGCCTTTTCTATCCAACCTCCTCCCCTCCCGTTCAGGTGCACCTCTGCTCCAGCTCTATCTTTCTCCCCTTGATTCTCCCACCCTCTGTCTCTCTCCACGTCTCCCCTGTCCCCTCCTTATCTCACTAGCGTGTATGTGTGTGTGTGTCTCCCCTCGTCCCTATTCCCTCCCTGCCTTCCTACTGTCCTCCAGGTACGTTTGCTGTACTGCTCCCAGGAGGAGGCTGAGCTGGTCTTTAAAGCCGCCTGGTCCGCCGGTCAGGCCGGAGCCTCGCACATGTGGTTCGCGGTGGGGCCGGCTCTCTCAGGTTTGAGCATGGAGAGCCTGCCTCGGGCTCTGTTTGCCGTGCGGCCCCAGGGCTGGAGGGACGAACCTCGCAGGAGGATTGCTCGGGGAGTGTCTGTGCTGACTCATGGGGCAGTGGCCATGCGCAAGGATTACGGAACCACGGGTGGGCCGAACTTTGTCACCAACTGCATGACGGACGCCAATCAGACCCAGAGACTGCGGGGCAGGATGAGGTGAGAGGGAGATAAGAGGAAAGAGGGAAGCTCTAAAGGGAAAATGTGAGGAGGGAAGGAAGAGAAATGCATGTTCGGGGGGGGGGGGCGTACAAGGCCGTTGGCAGGCTCCGGACAAAATATATTGAGACAGCATCAGATGTATTCTGTGAAACGAGTTGGTTCAGTGCCAGAATGAGCTGGAAGGTATACGGGTGGAGTCGGTAGCTTCAGTGTCAGAGAGCAGGCACAGAGGGGATATCTGAATTTGGAGTTGGCTATCATCCATGCAAAATAGATGTTGTTGGTGCATGTAGTTGTGAGTTGGCAAAATTACCCCAGCGTCTGTAGCAAGTGGACCATGTCTCATGTATATTAATGAGCCGGCTGTAATATATTCCTTGTAGGCTGTGCAAACAGGCAGCAGCACACTCTAACAGGTAGCCTAAGTGGTTCTGGTTATCATCCTTGTTCATTTTTAACGCCATTCATCCTTGCTCCACATACACACCACACACATGATATCGAGAAGTTTGGTCAGTGTGATAACCTAAAAATGCAATTAATGAGTATTTACAGTGATTTTTTGTAAATGAAGCACAGCGCAGACCGTGCGGCAATTAAATGGAAATGATTAATGGACTCTTCCTTCTTTGTTTATAAATGATGTCCAACACCAGAGGAGCAAGTTGTTTTTATTTTATTTTATCTTTTGCAGTGCTACCTGCTGTTCACCGTCTGTAACTACAAGCTGCTCTCAATACGAGGCTTTCTGTCATGTAAAAAAAAAAAAAGCTTTCAGGTTTTGTGTTTTGATGCCAGCAAGATGACACGAGGAGACAGTTAGAACGTCTGTCCTGTGTGATTATCAGACAAACTATAGAGCTCACAGGCGATGCAGACAGCAGCAGTTGTTTGACTTCAAAGATCCTGACAATTCTGTGTGTCTGATCATTTGTCTGTAGATTTGATTAACAGACAAGCCCTTGCTGTCACCATAGAGGTGCTGTGATTTATTTTCAAGTGGGAAGGCTCACTGTTGCATCAAAAACAACCTTATGATTTCTATTTTCTCCTCATTTGCCCCAAAACAATTAGTTAATTAATTTACTAATATTACGTGTTTTCTGTCATTTACATCCATTGCCATACAGGTATTTCGGCAACATCACACTTGGTGGTCGAGACTATTCCTTCAATGGTGACGGTTACCTGTCCAACCCCTTCCTCGATGTCATTTCCTGGACACCTGGACGTGGATGGGAAGATGTAAGGACGTGACATGAGTTCTTTATGTCTAACCATGTGCTCTGAGTGTCATTCGAGAAGAGAAAGGGACATGCTTTCTGTTGAATCACACCATACACTCGAGCGATTACTATTTAGTTGTCGCCACAAGCTGTTTGAATCTTGGGATTCATGAGAAACTGTAATTTTGTCCTCTGTGAACAACCGCAAAGACAACAGGGCCTAGCAATTGAGCCCAGAGCAGGTTTTTTGCTGATTGGTTCGCGAGTTTTAATCTCTCCATGTGAACTGGAGGAGCAGATCCGTGCTGCGTTGGCATCTAAAATAGGGATATAGACCTGACAGTGAGAACAGTCAGGTCACATGGGTTCATGTTCATGTAAAGTTCACTATGGCTATCGGTGCCCGAGGCAGAGGAGAGAGATTGGCTGCTGACTATTTGACCGTGCTTTGTGTGCTCCTGCTGTGCCTGTTCAGTTTCTGCTGTCTCTCTCTAACGCTGATATTTCCTCTCACACAACACCAAAAATGCACACACACACACACACGCGCACAAAGCGCAGAAACAATTGACAGAAGTCTAATGGTCCCAATTTTGACAACTGATCAATCATTTAAGTCACTTATTCAGCAAAAATGACAAACATTCTGTCTCGCTTATAAAATGTGAGGATTTGCAAATTGAATATCGTAGGACTGTTGGTTTGACAGAACAAGCATCACCAAGGCCTCTGGGAAATTGTAATGGATCAGTTAATGAATGAAAAGAATCCCCACAAGGTTAAAGGATAGGTTCATATGTTTTCAAGTCGGTCTTAATACACTACGGCATGCCCATATGTAGCTTTAAAGATGTATCTATGTAATCTTCGTCCTCTCCTGGTTGTGAAGTAGTACCTTCCTGTGCGATTCCATGGTAAGTGATGGAGGACAGAATCTACAGTCCTAGTTTAGTGCAAAAACATGTTTTAACATTAAGGTGAAGCGGAATTTTGTATAAAAAGACAGGAAGATACCCACTTGATTTAACAAAGACTGTTTGAGCTTCACGTAGCTTTGGTCAAATTTTGTAATGCATTTCTATATAGAAAGAGGGCTGTGGGTTCCGTCCCTCATCTGTTACATCATTGGTGGAGACGCTTCACGACCTCTATGGAGAGTAAGAAGTCTTTAGTCTTTAAATGTGCTGTAAATACGGATACGAGATGCTATTTAGACGGACTTAAAAAATGTGAACCTGTAAGTTGCAGCCCTGCAGTCATACACCTCTACTCATAGATTTCATTCTTGGTCAAATTACTGAAAGTAATGCTCTGATGTTGCTCTGATCAATAGTTGCTGTTTTGTTCTTCTTCGCTGCCTGCGTTTTCAGTTTTTTTACCGTGAAATTAAATGCAGATGTAAATAGTGCTGAAGATTTCTGGGTGTCTGTCGTTACCATCTGGTTGTAGACCCACCATTGTTTTGTGTGTTTGAGTGTCTTGTCAACATAACTGTGTGCGCGTCTAAAGCACCAGTACCCCTGGCGTGTCATGCATATTCTATTAAACTGAGGTTTCTTGAGAAATCCTTAATTCGAAGCCTTGTCACCTGTTGGAGATGTTTTCCCTTTTATACGCCGGGATTTTACCCTTGTCAGTGTCAGAAGAGAGAGCGATGCTCATTTTCTCAACCACACACCAGCGCCTCGACACCACACTGCACATGCACATGCATAAAGACACGCAGTACTCTCAGACCATACACTCTGCAACAGCACATAATCACAAACACTGCACTAGCACAAATACTGATGCACCCACACAAGCTTACACACATACACACACACAAGCATAAATACACACATTGGTGGTTCTCAGCCTCCCGCTGGTTTTAACAGCCCACCAGAGTCCAGTCTCAGCGTGTCGTAACATGCTGACTCCTGCCATATATCTCAAATCCCTTTCAATTAGAAGCTCCTGCGCTGGTCCTTCGACCAGGGTACGAAACCCGCCCACACACACACATGCTTAGAACTCACATGCAGACGTCCACATGTGTGTGTGCGTACAAATGAGGGCACATACCGTATGCTTACACACATATGCTTACACCCTTCTTGCATAAACCCTATTGCACTATTGCACACATGCACACAATGAGGATAAGACGCCTGTATCTGCCTATTATGCACATCCACGCTGTTGGCTCTCCCTGAATATTTAATGTTCTCTTTACAATGACTGCACCATTACCTAGCCTGGGAGCACCCAGCTTAGCTTACTGAAACACTGCAGACTAGTACTGAAGATTGTCCAGCATTAGCATGGCTTGTTTCAGCTGCGGATACAGCACACGGAGCTAAATGTTCAAGGATATTACTGTAATTTAATGAACATGCATTAACGCCACTCATGGCTGCTAAAGGATAGGTTTTTCGTTAAAAGTGGTCCCCGGCCCTCAAACTTTTCCTCAAAACCAGAATACTTTCTCTGCCTTCAATTCCATCCATTTGAGTAGTCTGAAGTGGTATTTTTTGGCTGTTCTTCTCCTGACGTTTGCGTGTGCATTTTTCTGGGTTTTTGTCTGATAGAGAGCAGTGTGTTCTCCTGTAGGCTCTATCTGTTTTCTGTCTGTGTTCCCTGAGTGTGTTTTGATTGAACGTCTGATGCAGAGCTGCGGTCGAAGTGCAGTCGAAATACTGTCATTGTTGCCACCTCCTCCTCTTCTCCCTGCTTTTACACTGGCTTTACACAGAAAGGCAGGCTGATTGGAGCTGCCAAACTTTGCGTTACTTCACTGGCCTGCTAAAGTATTTTATATATAGATGTATGTTTGTATGTGTGTGTCTGCGCATCCATATGTATGTATTATGTGCATGAGTGTACAGTATGTGTGCACACTTTCTTTTGTGTATGTTGCCTCAGTCACACTTGACGAGACTTTTATCGGGTGATCATGACGTGTGTCAAGTGATGTTACAACAAAAAAACAAAAAAAGACTGAATCTTTGGGTGTGGTTCTGCCTTACATTGCTCTAAAAAGTCTGAATATGCAAATATCCAGCATCCAACACTTCCAGAGAGCATATAAACAATGCAAAAAGAAGGGGGAAACAATGATACAGCCAAAGGGATGCTTGACTGACATTTTTGGGTCAACAGTGGACACAGAACAATGTGCTCACAACATTATCCCCGGACAGATTTTAAGAATCATACTAAAATAGCATCTGTAAACATGAGTCTACTCTCTGCACATGTGCTATTTCAGTGTGTAAAAATGCTTTTTGACCAGAGTGTGTCACATACAACTTTGGCTCCAGGCTATTAAAAAGCCTCCAGGTTAGAAAAGTGTATTTCTGCACAGCTACCTCAGTAAGTCCCATTGTTTGTGCAGGGACGAATTGGAGAGTTACTTGCTTTCATCCTTCCCAAAGCCATTATATGTAATTACATGGCAATGTCTAAATTTGACACTAAAGTAAGTGACTAGTACAAACAAATCTTGATAACTACTGTAATCCCATCAATCAGTGTAGCCTTTGCACAAACGTTTCAGGTAATTGCTCCCAGCCCACATAACAATGAATATTTAGGGCCTGGTGTTCTAAAAAAAGAGCGAGTGGGCACACTACCTTGAATAATACCTGTAGAATATAATTCAAACCAGTACCATAGTCCTGCATTAAATGCAACCTTTATGAAGTGTATTATATTCAGTGTTTATTGAGACTGTCAGAGAGATGTTCATCCATCTCTATAGTCATTTTGGTGATTCAGTATTCTACAAATTATTTTCCTCCATCTGTGCCATGCAAGGGAGGACAAAATGAAGCCTAATACACTGTTTATTGGGCATTTGTATGAGACTGTATAATGTTGTAGGTGTTAATGTGTGTTTACCCTCTCTGTGTCTAACTAAATGTATAAGGTTATGCATTTTAATCAATTTATAATTTAAACATTATATTACTTTATTTACTCAAACGCAAATGTTATGGGTTATATTTTATGTAGTTAGTCAGCCAACCTACAGTATCAGGAGGCGTTCACTGAGCATCAACAGCTAGCTTAGCTCTGGTAACTATACACAGCACTGACTGCATAAGTCCCATCCTCGAGTAAAGCTGCAGGGTTCACACAGCCTCCAACTTTGAACAAAACCCGATGATTTGAGAATTTTGGCTTAGAAGATATCGCAGATGACACAACTTAGAATTACCAATGTTGGGTAACCATATCACTGTAAACAACTTAGTAAGTAATGTTACTGCCCAAAACAGAATAGAAGGTAACTTCTTAACAGGTTACTTTCGGATTTTAGACACTTTATCCCTTCCCTCTCACATAGAAACAGCTTCATTGGATTATTAGTCAAAGACTGCAGAACAGCAAGTCCACCCTGTTTCCAAATATGTGACACGAATTGATTTCTGTCATATATTTGAAAAAGAAAAATGTTGTTTTAATAACTTGAAATGTCAGTCCAGCCATATTAATTTGATTAGATTAGATTTTTGATTTGAGTGTCATAAACAACATAAACAACAGATCCATCCAAAAAACATTAACAACAAAAAATACAAAGTAAATTAGATTCAATTGAAATGTTGAAGAATGACAGGATGAAAACACTAATAGTTAATAAAACGTATTTCCATAGTGGTCCTCACTGTAACAACATAGTCTTCTGTGCCCCTACTACATTACAGACATAAGTTGAAGATGTGACATGAACATGTAATTAGTTTCACTCATTATACAAATAATACGTTTTAAGTAAAATACAAAGTACCTTCACTTTTTTTTTTTTACTGTATCTTGAGACGAGGCTAAATTGTGTCTTTTTGATAGTTGCTCTGTGCTCAATATGTTTGTTGAGATTACCTGTGTTTGTGTGCTCCACCTCTCTGTAATGTTTTGCTTTTCTCCGTTCCCCCAGGTAGGCTGGTGGGAGAACGGCGTGCTGAGGCTTCGATACCCAGCCTGGTCCCGCTATGGGCCATTCCTTAAACCACCTGACGATGCCCAGCACCTGCGCGTTGTCACGCTGGAGGAAAGGCCATTTGTCATTGTGGAGCTGGCAGACGCCGCATCCGGGACCTGCATCCGGGACTCAGTGCCCTGCAGACGACCACTTAATGCCAGGTTTGAATATTTTGGGATGTAAGACAAGGATGTGTTTTATGTAGGATTTGATGTTATTGACTGATTTAACCGAAAACTATAATTTTCACAAGCGGTAATGAAATGAAAGAAAATTCAGAGAAATCAAAGAGAAAAAAGAATGGTATAGCCTCTCTACTGTATTTAACAGTGTTGTGAATGTAGTTCCTAAGCTCTCATGATGCCATCCAATTGAGGTGACATCAATCACCTATCAAAACTGTGGTCTCTTCACTCCCTGGCCATAATCAATAACAGACTGCTCTCCAGAGGATCAGTGGAATGACTCAGGACTCTGGAATCAGATATAACCGCAGTGGAGCTTTATGGTTCATCAGCTTCTGAGGGGATGACAGCGCCTATCCTACACTGGTCGATCAAACCTGTCACCAAATGCCGGGCCACAAAATACCTCCTCTGTGACCATTTCCCTCTCTTTTGCTCCTTTTCCTTTCCTTTCACACTATTACACACCAACCAGGATGCAGTTTAGTAGGCTTTTTGTTTGACACTTTTACGTAGATGTTCTACTTGTTTTTTTCCTCTTTGTGACTCCTTCACAGTGCCATCCATGAAGGTGTGGCTCCCATGAAGCAGTGCTGCAAGGGCTTCTGCATTGACATCCTCAAGAGATTGGCCAAGATTGTCGGCTTCACCTATGACCTTTACTTAGTGACCAATGGGAAACATGGGAAGAAAATTGAAGGGGTTTGGAATGGCATGATTGGAGAGGCAAGTCTTTGCTAGTGTGCGTGTACGTGTACGTGTACGTGTACGTGTGTCTGTGTCGGTGTGTGCCGGTGGTTATGCTTGTCTGCCTTTTTGAGCAATGTGTTCTCAATGTTGATCCCTTGTCACTTGCGTATGTCTGTGAAATTCTTTTGTGTGTGAGTTTATATTTGTGCCTCTGCATATTTTGTGTTGCATTTTTAGTGTTGCAACAAGCCACATAGCATTCCTCTGCCTATTCTCATGTGTCCTGGATGACCAGTCAAACACTATGTCACATCAAGCGCTGTGAGAGTTATGGCCACTTAACCACTGCCAGCAATCAGACAGCTGCCATTTATTACATGCACACACACACACAAACACACACACACACACACAGACAAATGTGCAGACACAAACACTGTAATAGAGGGGGAAAAAATGCAGTTACACAAATTAGACTGAGAAGCATGGTGGCTAACATATGCCGAACACGCACTCTCCTGCAATCACTTCCCCACAGTATATCTGCAGAGACACATAGAAGCACAAAGACTCACACGTTGTCAGACACCCCCTGGCTAGTTGTGATTAGTCCTTGATATTTTCTCGGCAAAACACACCAAGGTTCATGATACACAGAGATGCTGGCAGAAAAAAAAAAAACAGGCACACACAAACAAACAAGTGCGCACACATGCTCACACATACTGAGATCGATACGGGGGGGCTGATGTTTCATTGAAGCGGCCCGCTGTTTCTATCTTTGTCCCAGAGGGAACTTGCCAAACGCCAGTTGTCACGGGTTCCAAAACAGTTCCACTGCGCTCTCCTGCTCTATCATTTATAACTTGAGCCGGGGCCAGAGCTGTCTGTCGAATCTATTTTCACATGCAAAAGGCCACTTGAGTTTTGTTTTCTAAAACTAATGCCAGTCTTTGATCAGGTAATCCAGAGACTTGGCAAAGTTGAGAGAGGGGGGTGGAGGGGGGGGGGGGGGGTGCTTGGCTTTCCGCTTCGCTTCATTTTTCTGCTGATTTGCTCTGAAGAGCGGATGTGCCATGTCTAATGTAGATTAACATTTCACTTGTACAATCAGCAGACACAGTGGTTTTCAGGTTTTTCTAGATGGTGGCAGGAAGGAGAAGGGCCCTAGCTCATTTTGTATGCTAAAGAGATGCACAAGAGACAAGTGTTCAGTATTTGTACCAGATTGAATTCTTGACCTTTCTCATGCAGGCACATTTGAGGATGTACAAAGGGTCAGGGTGCAGAAATGTCACCATCTCACCTGGAAATAAACCTTAGTGAACTGTGAAAGATTGTCTTTGTCTTTCTGTCCCCGCCACAGGAATTACCCATAATTAGATTTCTCTCTTGTCCCATTTAGGTGGTATACAAGCGGGCCGACATGGCCATTGGCTCGCTGACTATCAATGAGGAGAGGTCAGAGGTCGTGGATTTCTCTGTCCCTTTTGTGGAGACGGGGATAAGTGTCATGGTCTCCCGAAGCAACGGAACTGTATCACCCTCCGCTTTCTTAGGTAAGAGGCTGTGTTTATGTGTGGCGCCTAGCTGATGTACAGAATCTAATCTAATCGTAAAAGTGTTGAGTTTGCACAAAGAGCCTCGGTCTTTGGCTGCTGGTCCTTACATCTAGATTAGCCGTTATTTTTTCTTAGCTGCTTGTGTCTTCCCAACTTGTAGTTTCACTCCGTCAGCAGACTCAAGGCTCCAGTGGGAGAGCAGTTATTGGCCTATAGACTGCATTGAGGTGATTGTTAAAAGAAAAACAGTGTTTATGGACTTCTGGAGAATATGTTTTCTCCAATGGTTTCTATTTTCTCTGCATACAACAAGGCTCATCTCTGTGTATATAGCACACAATGTGCCAGGTTTATGAAACGTTATTGTCCCCTCTATTGATAGTAATAATGATAATTTAATAATGCAGCACAAAACCGCCCTTATGTTATGTGTTGATTTAAATCTTCTCTTGTTTCCGTACAAAGAGCCCTACAGTCCAGCGGTGTGGGTGATGATGTTTGTCATGTGCCTGACCGTAGTGGCTGTGACCGTCTTCATCTTTGAGTTCTTCAGCCCTGTGGGCTACAACCGCAGTCTCCAGAATGGCAAGAGTGAGTGATGGATCTCAGCTGTCTGTCTTACCCAGTCTGATGGATGGGTCTTCATTGCTTTTGCCGCATGGATCAAATGGACAAACATTGAGCACATTCCTGGAATGTGGTGGAAAGAGTTCAAAGTCAAAATTATAATTATAGCGTGATAATTAACTTTTTTGCTTCTATTGAGTTTGCTTCATCCTGTCTGATTGGTCAGTTGTCACATTCAGAATGAACCGAGTGACATTTTGACTCTGCTGCCCTGAATCCTTAACTGCGAGTGTGGCGAAGAGGAAATTATACCTACAGTATGTTGAACTGCATCCAAGTATTCTCGATATTGAAACAGCCATTTATTATTCAAGAGCATAGTTTGTACCCCTGTGATATTCAGTATGCCTGATGCCTCGGTCCAATACCCAACCCGACTTGCCTATTTTACTGCATGATTGCTGTGCTCTCCATAATTTTACCTCTCTGTCATCCTCCCATATATCCCTCTCTTTCACCCTCCTCTCTCTCCTTCCTTCCTCCTTTACTCCTGTCGTATAAAGGAAGTGTTTGAGCCCTTTGAATGGGGATTTGCACCGTGTGGTTTAATCATTTGTAAGATCACGTAGCAGCTGAATTGAATGCTGCCATCCTCGAAACGTATAGTCACCGCCTTTGAGCTTCGCTGTCAAAAAGCCCGCTAGGTATTTTAATATACAGTAAACCTGTTTTACAGATCATTAGGGGAAGTTTAATTAGAATCAGCTGCTTCATCTGCAGTCTGACGCTACTGAATACTCTATTGTGCAGTGTACTGGCTGGATTGCTGTTGTAGAAAAAAGTTATTGTATCAACCACTCATTACACTCTCTTTCTTCTCCCTCTCTCTCTTTACCTCGTCATCATTTTGGACAGAGGCTGGAGGGTCTACTTTCACCATAGGAAAGTCGGTATGGCTTTTGTGGGCTATTGTCTTCAACAACTCCGTGCCAGTGGAGAACCCCAGAGGAACCACCAGCAAAATCATGGTGCTGATCTGGGCTTTCTTTGCTGTCATCTTTCTGGCCTCCTACACTGCTAACCTGGCTGCCTTCATGATCCAGGAGGAGTACATTGACACAGTGTCTGGCCTCTCGGACAAGAAGGTACCTCATTGCTTGAATACTGATTAAGTAGGGAGAGCAGAAGGAGAATTAAAGTCTTAGATTGAGCCAAATCCTGTGCATTTGAATGTTAAATTGATTAAAGCACAGGAATTTAGAAATGAATAAAATCTCATTTTCTGTAACTCAATTACCGCAGTTCTCGAATACTTTAAAGACAGTTCTAAATGCTACTTTAAGTCCAAACACTGCTCTCTTTTCAAAGATATGACTGTGCACAGAGTGTTGTAAGTTAGTCTGGAAAGTGGACAGAAATAGGTCAGACAGATTGGTGCACAGCCTGGTGTGTCTCATGCCCCTTCCGTCTCCCTCCCTTGCCTCCCTTTGCTCCGCTAGTTTCAGCATCCCGAGGAGCAGTACCCACCTCTGAAGTTTGGCACGGTGCCCAATGGGAGCACAGAAAAAAACATCCGCTCCAACTACCCAGACATGCACCAGTACATGGGCAAATACAACCAGAGAGGGGTGGAGGACGCCATACTGAACCTCAAGACCGGGTCTGTCTGCTACCACTTAAGCATTTTCATTCCCTCACATTTACATGTATCCTGCCAGATCTTTGTCTTTCTCCACATGCTTTGACAAATTATAGTTTATTAGATTAAGGAAGTTGTTAAAATTGTTCACGCTTTCCTCAGGCAACATTAACTTATATTGTTGTTTGATTGAGACATAAATTGTACAGTATATGCCTGTATAAGCTTACAAGACAACAACCAAGATCACAACATTTTAAGTACTGATCCATTTCAAAAGACCTAATTTACATAACAGATTTACCTTACTATAAAGGGTACAAGATACTCATTAAATAATTGTTTCCAAAACAAAAATCTTCTTAAACTTAACTCAACAAATATATATATTTCTTTAATATTTTTTCCGCTGTACAAGGTGATGAAAGGTGGTAATGAAAATACGTAGAATATGATGACATTTGTTTAATAAGTTCTTTTCAGGTTTGACGTGATTAGTTTAATAACAATTATTTAAAAATGGCATTGGCTGCTGCAATGGGATGAATCTCTACTGCTATTCAGATGCAGGTGCGTGCAAATGCAGTGCTACTAAATGGTCCAAAGAAGATGGTTTGCTGTTGTCTTAAACCCATACTGACTACTCACCATAAACATAGGATTTCTTGACTACTGTATGTTTGCTGAAACAGCAGTTGACCATACAATCCCACCACAAGGTCCATTCTACAAACCCTACAGTATTTACTGTATTTCCATCAACGCATGAGAAATAACCCAACATGTATGGTTATTATATGACTTTGTTTCTGGCGGAGTCATACTGCCATTCTTTTCCATGATTTCTTTGTTCTCACTCTCTCACTAGCAGGCCATAACACACAGTGACATTTTTTTCAACTCTGACTAACATTTCACATCTTTTGTCACACTCCCTGCTTTCCTGCACAGATTCTCTCACCTTTACTTTCTCTCCACCTTTACCCACACACGCACACAAAACACATACAGTGCAAGCAGCATTTCCCTCTTCAGTTTCTAGGAGCATCTCTATCACCCGTCATGTGTTGAATAATCCCAGTTTACTTTACCCTAAGCCTCTGTCATCATTTCTCCCTCCCCATTGCCTTGACACCACAATTATAACTCTGTGTTAACATGCACAGAAATGAGAAACTCTCTTCCTTAGTGCTTATCTTTCCCTTCCTCTCACGCCTCATCTGCCCTCTTATCTTACCATTTCTCTCTTTTCTCGTACTCTTTTTCGGTCCATTCTTTCCCCTCCCAGTGTGCTTTCTCCGTGTGTCTGTATTTAAACTTTATAATCCTCATCACTCTCTGGCTCTTTCCGATGTCTTTTCCCCCTGAAGTGTGTAAATCTTTCCCCCCTCTCTCTGTCTCCCTGTCACTGCGCTCTTCGCACCGTATAAATCCCCATCTTCCTCCCCTCCCCCTCCCCAACCACCACCTTCCCGCTCCCTCTTACTCACACATCTTTCCCTGATCTCTGCCTTATTTTATTCTCCTTGTGTTTTCACTCTTTTCACCAAGCCTGCTTTACTATTCCACCCATCCTCCCTTTTTCTTGTTATGATTTAACTTTTCATGGCCTCTCTATCATTCTGTGCGCCTGTCTGCAGTATGTTTTTGCACCCTAACTCTCTTCCCAGGTACATCGCAGAGATCCACCTTTATACCTCCTCCCCTGCCTGTATCTCCATCCCTCCGCTCCCTCTCTCCCATTAAATGATGAATGAATTCTCCCTTGATCCCTTTACAGGAAACTGGATGCTTTTATTTATGATGCTGCAGTATTGAACTATATGGCCAGGAAGGACGAAGGTTGTAAGGTGAGTACTAACCCATGCAGGCACTTTTGCTTACATACTAGAGTCATCTATATTTGTTTCTTGGTCAGTTTTTTTTTTTTTTTCTTTTTAATATCTCCACATTGTCCTTTTTCTAAGGTGATGACCATAGGCTCGGGGAAGGTTTTTGCCACCACAGGCTACGGTATCGCCCTGCACAAAAACTCACGCTGGAAACGTCCTCTTGACCTGGCCCTTCTGCAGCTGGTGGGAGATGGTGAGAACTATGGGGAGGGGAGGGAAGAGAGGAAAATAATTAGAACAATGGAGGGGCAAAGGGAAGGTTACGGGTAAAATGACAGCGCAGAGAAACGAGCGACAGAGTAGCACAAGGGTGGGGGGTGGATGGAGGACACAGGGGGTAGATGAATGAGAGGATGTTGTGAAGTGGATGGGGGGGGGGGGGGGGGGAGTACAAGGTGTGGAGAGAGCGATGGCTGTAAGGTGTTTCAATTGTGAGGGAATAATGGAGTGTATGAGGGGGCTGATGGTGATGGTTAAGAGGTTTGTAGGTATCTTTATTGGCTACTCGAAAGGAGAGGAAATAAAAGGGGAGGTGGGAGCAAGAGGAATATTATTTGTTGGCTGCAGACATTGCAGACATTACTTGATTCCCCCGTTTTCCCTCCTCTCAATCTATCAGACTTTCACTCTCTTTCCCTTCTTCCTGCTTGGGCTTATAAATGGAAAAAAAAACTGGGATTTACGTGTGTGAGTCAATGTTGCAAAAAGAGATGATCACAACTTGTGTTGTGACAGATTTACACTCATTACAGATTAGCTGATCCTGACTCAGGAAGTGAGAAAAAACATAACCCAAGAGAAACACCTGAAAATACCCTGAAATGAGTGCACTGAAGCAAAAAGATATATGAAAGAGATCAGATAATTGATTATTAAAAAATATGGGAGCATGATTAATATGCTGTTTGTCTACTTGTGTCTAGGATAAATCCATGCGAGGACGGTTGCTTGTTTTTGACAGACAGAATCTGTTTTTAGCAATAGTTGTCAGTACACTAATTCTTGATTATCATTTTACACAGTCCGCCACACGCATTTATTGTCTCAATCGGATGCTGCTTGTTTGGCTTTTCCTTGTGTTTTAAATCAGCTTTGCTTATGGCGTGGCGGACAAAGCCCTTTAGCTGTTTCTGGCACACGGACACTTCAGCTGCTTACACACTGACAATGCCAATTTGGTGCCAAGATCTATTAAATAAGAACGGCGTCTGGAGCTGAATAGTTGGACCCGGACAAGGTTGTGTGTGTGTGTGTGTGTGCAAGAAAACAGAGAGCCCAGACAGCCTTGACATGCTATGTCTGTTGTTTCTTTTAATTCGTGGCACATTCCCTTGTCCTTGCTTCTGTTCTGTGTAGCAAAAGCCCTTAAAATCAGCTGTGTACGCTGGATGGATAGCTACAGGCTGGCGTTGGATGCTGAGGGTTCAAGTTGTAGGCAGGCATTATTGGAGTGGATTACTAAGGAAGAGGATTAGTTTGTTTCGATATAGAGGGAGGAGGGGGGGGGGGGCTCACATTCAGCGTGCCCTCAAAGGCTGCATCTCAACAATCGCCCTGCGGCTCAAGGACTCGGCATCACACCTTCAGCCGAGCTAAATCGTGTCACAGTGTTGCATCATTATGTACCATGCCAT
Organism: Anarhichas minor; assembly: GCF_050575085.1. NCBI lineage: Eukaryota > Metazoa > Chordata > Actinopteri > Perciformes > Anarhichadidae > Anarhichas > Anarhichas minor. The sequence continues at coordinate 5,380,276 of NW_027466487.1, forward strand.
GTTGAATCATATCATTTTACAACTGCATTAGAGGGGCACTAGAGAAGAGTCCGCCACTGCTTTGTCAACGCTGTGAGTGTATTGTGTGAGTGTATTACCTCTGGTGATTCATACCACGGCTTTAGAGAAGGACCATTGATCGCACTACAGCTTGTATCGTGATAAAGGCAAAACTGCTGAGTGGCAAGATTTGCCTTTTCCTTCTTATCAGATCCACTTCTATTTTTTTGCATGGTGTCAGGATTTTGATTCCGAGAATATATTATTCAGTGAGTAGATATTTAGAAATATTGAGAATATGGGTTTGCAGTTCTTGGCTGGAAGGGTGTTGTTGTTTTTCAGAAATCTTGCAATGAATGCCTAGAGGTTTGTCATGTTATGATAAAAGCACAGGATTATACGGGTCATGGTTTACTGCGCAACAACTGTTGAGCTCAGCATCTCTGGACATGTCTGGCATCATGCCATATCTGGCAAAATGCAAGCATGCATGCAGGCACTTGTACATTAGCATACACACACACTCGCACACAAATACAGTTTCCTTTATTAAATAATGTCTTTGTGGTAGATGCCAGCTCTGTGTTTGCAGTGAGCCAGCTCTACCTGACCTGACCTGCCAGAAACGACAGAGGTGGAGTGTGGATTTGACACACCTGTCAGATTTGGCAGGACTGAGCTGGCTGCGACTGAGAGGTAGAGACAACTGCCATCACAAAGGCCTAAGGGAGGGAAGAAACCGGCACGGTGAGAAAGAGTCAGATTGTGAAAGAGGGAGACGAAGAAGCACAAGATGAATCACTGGAAGTCAAATGGCAGGAAAGCCAGGAGATGAGACATAGAGCTTAGAGAAAGGATTCGACTGGGTCTTGTGGAGTGGAGGACAGACATGAGAGTACCTGTTTATCTGTACCCTTCACTAAGACACTTGCTGTTTTCACATCAGACTCCTGTTTGGACACACAGCTGCTACTGAAGGTCAATGACACCGTTAAATCCTCTTCAATGGGGCTATGCTCCAGACTTAAAAACAGACCTTTGTGTCTTGGAATGCGTGTGTGTGTATGAATGAATGTGAGACAGGGAGTTGTTACCTGAGTCTGCCAGTGGGCTGCAGTAGCACTGTGTCCATCTGTTGCTGTAGCTGGAGGCCACGGCTGATTGGCTAATGATGTTCTACAGGAGACACATTAGCCAGATCACACAGATGACTAGGTCGGCTTCATCTACGCTACGCAAGCATGGCTAATGATGGCACAAATGAAAAGCTAAAGCTTGAGTTTTCGCAGAGCAGTGTAGTGTTGCGAGTGGATGCTTGACTTGTCAGCTTTTTAACCCTGCTTTAGCAGTTTTACTTAAAAATAGTTCAGACACTGTAATATGCAATCAAATGCAACCTGCAGACCTGGTAATTGCAGTGCTGCTCATCTTCTATTGGTGTTCGTGAAACATTATGTCATTATGAGTTATTTTGGAGAATACGGCTCTTTAATTCCATCATGAATCATACCCTGCATCTTCTGGCATTACTATGGTTACACCAGCAGCCCGCGCAGCCAATCACAGGTTTAACAGGGCAGCTCGGATTCGGTAGGCCAGTGAGATCATACATGAAAAGGCAGAGTGGTGGGTAAAGTGGTCTTGGCTGATTCCTGGTAGTTTAACAGAGTGGAATCTTGAATCCCCCAGAGCTTAGCACCTTGATGGAGATTCTGACCATCCCTCCAGCACAATTAAATGATTATGATCTTCTCCCTCTGCCTCTGTCTCTGTCCCTTCTCATCGTCTCTCTCTCTCTCTCTCTCTCTCTCTCTCTCTCTCTCTCTCTCTCTCTCTCTCTCTTTCTCGTCAAATTTTTGCCACTTTCTCTCCACTCATCCTCTCCAAACTGAGGAGTGTTCCCGCTGTTTGTCATAATGACACAATCTCAGCCTCTCGTCCTCCATCTCTGCTTCCCTTGTTCCAGCTCCCTCTAACTCTCTCTGTGTCTCTGTCTGTCTCATTTCCCCTGATGCGTTCGTGGACAGAGAGAGAATGCCGCGCCCTCTCTCTTTTTGTGAGACATTCTTCCCAACTCTCTCATTACCCCTCTCCCTCTCTTCCATGCTTGTTCAACCTATCCAACCATCTCACTGTGGCTCCTGGTCTCCCTTTCTCCTCTCCTCATTTACTCTGGGTTACAACGTTGAGATTAGGTTGTCTGTGCCATTTTACTTCTCAGTGCTACTTTATTGTTTTGGACTCTCTCTCTCTCTGTCTCAGGCTCCTTCCTCTTTGTTACTTTGGACACAGTGCTGCTTTTTGTGTACTGACCTCTGACCTTGAGAAGTCACATTGGATAATGGGCAAACAGCAAGCAATACCGTAGACCTGTACTTTAGTGCTTATTATTAGCCTTTCTGTCTCCCTGTGTGGCCCCTGTCACTATCTATTACCCCTGTCCCTATCTGTCTTTCTGTCTCTACAACCTTGAAATAGCCCCTAGACCCCCTAGCCATAATTCTTCTTGTATCTAACATGATCCCCTCTCTCTTCTCTTATCCTCTACGTGTCTTGTCTTGTACTGTCTTACTTTACTTTATATTTTGATTGTGCATTTCGATCCTCTTCTACTCTCTCCACATTGTCTCTCTTCTTTCACCCTCTACCTTTACCGCCTTTTAAACTCATCCATCTCCCTTTTCCTGCTTCTCTTCCTTATACCCCCCAACCCCCTTTCCAGATGAGATTGAGATGCTGGAGCGCCTGTGGCTATCGGGTATCTGCCATAATGACAAAATTGAGGTGATGAGCAGTAAACTGGATATTGACAACATGGCTGGGGTCTTCTACATGCTGCTGGTGGCTATGGGCCTCAGTTTGCTGGTGTTTGCCTGGGAACATTTGGTCTACTGGAAGCTTCGCCACTGCATGGCCACCAGTTCTGGCAAATTGGACTTTCTCTTGGCAATCAGCAGGGTAAGTGTTTTTGTCTTTGTCTTTGTGTGTGTTTTTTTTAAAGATTTGCAGACATTCTGTTAAGTGTTTTAATAAAGTTGTATATCCAAATATCCGCTGCTAATGTTTAACTTTTAATCGATCCAACCCCTTTTTTTGCATTAACAACCGGGTGTTTCTACAATATAGTGCTCTAAAACTATCCTACTCTATAACAGGACAACATGGTTGGAATGGAAATGTTGTGCAAACACTGTGTGAGAACATGTGTGTTCATGCCTGTGTGTGCCCTTATCTGTTACTGAGTGTGAGTGTTAGAAAGTGTGAGGTCCAGGGTCAATTCAATTCCACTCAGTCAATTCGGGAGATTAATTGAAATTCAATTCCGCTCACACCCTGTATATCCTCTTCCTTTGACAGTGACCTTGACAGAAGCAGCCCACACCATGTGCATGTGATTATTGTAGCTTCACTGATAATAATTTGTCGTTTTTCACCACTATGGTTGTAATTTATGCATTCATGTATGCAATTCCATTAACCAAACAATGCACAACTGTACTATAAATAGGATTGGATGTTTATCTGAAAAATAGCAATCTTTTCTTTCTTTATAAACTGAATCTACTTAGGTTTCTGTTTTAATATTTTCCTCCTCTTTCTCTGTTGCTCTCTCTCATGTACATACAGTAATACAATGCCTACATGTGGGGCATGATACCTGCAGTCTGTTGCATCTATGTTTTACATTTATTTGCCAATATATTCCTGCATTTACATTTAATTAATTGCATTTTTTTATTTCAGGAAATACAGTTTATTTTATTTAACTTTGTTAATAAACTCGGACTCTCTCTTGTGCTCTCTTTTTCTCAGGGCATGTATAGCTGCTGTAGCTTTGAGGATGAAACAGCACCAGGTGGAACTAAATCTTTGCCCACTCATCATCACACGATGGTCACAGTTCCGTCCCAGCCACATGTTGTCTCAACATCTATGACCAATCCAGTCATTGCCATGGCGCAACAGCAGCAACCACCGCAACAGCAGCAACCGCAGCCCGTCTACAAAACACCTCTACCGGGCTCACCTCCCACCGTGATGCATTCTGGGACAGCACTGGGTCCCTCCAACACCCCCATTGCTGGTGCACCCCTCCCTTGCTCCAGCTTCCTGCCCCGGCCAGACCGCAGACTGGCTGTGGTGGATCGCTGGAGGCTGCCCAAATCTGCTACAGCCACCAACCCAATGGCTGTAAGGGGGGCCATCACTGACATGGGACCCTTTGCTCAGAAAGTCCCACCAAACTGGGCTCCAACTGCTGGAGGGGGTGGGGGACTTGACGGCTATAAGAGATACTATGGTCCCATTGACCCTGAGGGACTGGGGCCCTGCATTGAGCAGCAGGCAGGGTCCCAGACCCCCAAGACTATGCCCAGGGGCCACCCCCAACCCCCTCCAGCCAGTGTGGCCTTCTATTCAGAGAAGGGCATGGACCACGGGGTGGGGAAGAGGGTGGTGGGAGGTGGCAGCGGAGGTCAGGGGAAAGGGGCCATTAAACCTCTGGGCACTCTGAGATTGACGCCTAAGAGTCAGGCCCCTCTGCCCCCTACACCCCCGCTGCCACACCCCTCTCCCCCTCTCCCCTCATCCTTCTGGAGGAAGCGTAGGCCCAAGAAGCCCAAAGAGCCTGGAGGGCCACTGTATGAGAACATTCTGCCACTGGGGCAGAGGGGAGGAGCACGAGATGGAGTGAGAGAGGGAGGAGGGAGGAGGGCACGCCCCCTCTCTCCCCCGCTCTCACTTCCTGTGCCAGTACCCCTCAGCCCCTCTTACACCCCTCCTTCGCCCTCTGCATCTTTGCACTATACATCCTCCTCCTCCTCGTCGACCACCTCATCCACATCTTCGTCCTCATCTGCCTCATCTTCGCGCTCCACCTCTCCCACCTACTCTTACAGCTCCTCTAGGAGCACACGGGACAGGACTGGAGGAATAGATGGAGAGGATGATGATGACGATGAGGAGCTGACAGAAGAGTCAAGCCTCCTTCTTGGCAGGGGGAGGGAGAGGGAACGCTCAATCATTCGGCCTCGTTCCTTCAGCCATGGACGCCTGCCGCCACCCATACCCCCCAGGAAACCACGCACATCCTGGGGTGACAGAGAAAGGGAACGAGAGAGGGAGAGAGGGGGAAGCCAACTGTCTCAGCTCCAAGAGTGGTGGGCAAGCTGGAGTGAGAGAGAGAGGAGTGGAGAGGGTGGAGATGCTGAGAGGCAAAAAAGGGAAAAGAAGAGGAGAAAAGAGAAGGAGAAAGAGAAGAAGAAGAAGAAAAAGAACAAAAAGAGGAAAAAGAGGGAAGAAAGGGAAAGAGAGCGAGAGAGAGAAAGAAAGCGGCGAAAGGTAAAAAAGAAGAAGAAAAAGGAGCTTAAGACAAAGAAAAGGAAGAAATCAATTGGGGGAAGACGCTCTGAGCCAGAAGAGGGAGATGTAGAGCCAGAGAGGGAGGGGGAGGTAGAAGGAGAGAGGGAAGGAGGAATACAAGACTACTCCTTCTCTGCGCAGTATCGGAGCACATTTGGGGAGAAGGGACGGGATTCATGGGAAGGAGAGAGGGAAAGAGGAAGGAGAGAAGGAGATGAAGGCAATGACAGGGAACAGGAGGACAGCAGCAGAAGCAGGGAGAGGCGTCCCAAATCCTCACGCCCTCATTCTAGACATCGTATCCCCAATAAGCGTTACCCTAACCTCAACAAACTTCCTGCATCTGTGAAATTTTGGGTGAATGGAAGAGGTGATGATTCTAATACTCCTCCAACATCCCTTCACCCACTCCTTCCATCCTCCAAGCGGAGAAGAAGTGGTGGGATAGATGACAGTGGGAGAGTCGGAGAGCGGCGTCCTTTGTTAATGCATTATGAAAAAGAGAAAGCACCGACAAGAGAAGGGCTTTCCTTCCCTGAGTGGGACTCTGAGGATGATGATGATAATGATGATGAGGAAGAGGAGGAAAGGGAGAGAGGGCGGGAGCGGGTGGGGGATAGGGGAAGGAGAGCAGGTAGGGGGGCAGTGTCTGAGTCAGAGAGGGACAGGGCCAGGGCAGAGGACAGTTATTCAGATGAGGGCTCGTCAGGGGAGTTTGGTCGTTTTGAAAGATACTGGGAAGGAGGTCCAGGGGGAAGCAGCACGGGGATAGGGGGCATAGGGGGAGGAGGCTGGTTCTTTGGCACCTACCCATCGAGAGAGAAAGGGGGCAGTATCAACAGTCGGGATGATTCCTTACAAGGAACTCGGGCTGAGGGATGGATTGGTGCTGATTTCTGGGGTTCAGGACCAGGAGTAGGTTGGGGCTCAGGGGGAGGGAGTGGAGGGCTCGGCTCACAGTGGCCCCCACCCCCCGCAGCCTTCCCCCCACCTCGGAGGTACTGGTCTATGGACAAGATCCCTGTGAAGGGAGAGAAAAAGTGGAAGAGTGGAGGAGGGAAGAGCAAGGGACGAGCTAGAAACAGAGGGGAAGAAGCAGGACGGGCCACCATATGTTCCTGCAGCCTTTACCCCCAACCCCATCCTTACCCACATCCCCACAGCCGCTCGCACGCCTCCCACTCCAAGAGAGGAGCCACGGCGCTTTCCCATAGCCAGGAAGAGCTGATCCCCCACTGCCACAGCTTCAGCGGTGGCTCTCGTCCCAAGCCTCTGCCCCCGAAACCAGATCCCAGTCAGGCCAAATCAGGCAGCCAATCTAACCTCAGCCTCAGCACACAACCCACAGAGCATCCACCTCAGCCCTCACCGTCGCCACCCCAGCCGTCCATGTCTCCCACCTCCCTACCGATGCCCATCCCGCCTCCGCCCTCCTCATCCTCTGTCTCACCACCAGCAGGGGTAGGAATGGTAGGCCAGGGCCAGGCACAGGCTTCGGCCAGTGCCAAACTCCAGTATCAGAGACTGCGCTCGGTGCCACAGCCACGGAGGTTCTACTCCCCACACCTGCCACTCAAAGCCAAGAGCCTGTGCTCTCGTCGAGGGTCGGCCCACTTCTCCAGCCTGGAGAGCGAGGTATGACAGGGGGAGAGGAGAGAGGGAGACGTGGGAGCAAGCACCAGAGCTATTGAGAACTGTGGTGCCATGGCAGCTGGAGCCAGGAATGACACCAGAGATATTGCTGCCTTGGTGAACATAGGTAATCAATTAGCGACCATCACTGCGGGAACTAGTATGGACAGTAGTTCTACTGCTAGCAGTACTCTGTGTGAGAGCAACTCCACCGCCACCCGCTCCATTGTAAGCGTTCTCGTGAGGGCGACAGTGAGACGCCACACCAGGGTGAGCTACATCCGTTTGGATGGTTCCCATGATGACGAGAGTGAAGGCGATACTGCATCACTGGGGGCGGCAGCTCCTGAACTTTTTCTCCGCTCCGAATTGAGCTTTGTGATGTCATCTTCGGTTCTCCTCCCCTCCCCGAGTCACAACTATGGATAAGAGTAGTCTCCAGCTTGTGAGTAATGATGTCATATTTGTACACACAAACACACACATGCACGAACACACCCACGTACACACACAGATATATGCTCAAAACGTCTCCCTCCCTCTGGCTTTGAGAACACACCTCGGTGGGATGTGGAGAGACCCACCCTCTCCCAAAAGATGCCAGTTTTTAGTCAATAGACTCTGGCTGCCTGTCCTCATTGGCTGTTGGCTTTTGAACTGGATTGGTGGACTGCTTCATGGTCTTGGAGAGACTGCCCCCTCTTCTTCCCTTTTGTAAATCAGTTGATATGAAAAGCAATGCAGTCAGCTCTCTCATGCACTCTGTCTGCCTGATCACCTTTCACTGGGCAGTGAGGACAGTGCTAATTATTAGCCCTTTGTCCTCCTTTGACACCATCAGACCCATCTAGCTCTACCCCAGGACCATCTACGTGATGTCATGTTTTACTAGAAACCCTTTTAACCAATCAGTTTGAACAGGAACCTCCTTCTCCTTCTCCCTGTTGGAGCTTGTCATGTCACCTCTGTTCCAGCCAGAGCTCGAACACAGTTGAATATCAAAGTATTTGAACAACAAACTGAACTTTAAAAAGAGAAATAACAATAACAACAAAAAAAGACATGTAGCAGATTTTTTTTTGTCTGTCTCTTCTTTTCTTTCTTACTCAGACTTTTCTCCCCATGCCCTCTTTTTTATTCTATCAATATATTTCTCTCACTGTGTTAGTGTTTTAATAAAGAGGAGGCTGGATGTGGCTAGTGTTGGAAGTGGGAATGATCCAATAGCAGTGCCAAATTTCCACTCAACAGCTTTAAAGCTAGATCGGTTTCCAAGTAATTTGTTTTCATAGATAAAGAACCGTCTTTTATTTCCACATGTGAACAACGCATAATTCACCATCATGTTAGTGGATCAAGGGGATGAATGGTGCAATATCTGTAATTGGCACTAGATGGCTGCATAATATTCAAGTACGCTTTGGAGAAAATTGTACAAAAGGCTTGTGGTAAGTTTAATAACTGTAGCTACATGATACAGAGCAAAGGGTGTGCAGCTATGAACTTTATTATTTTTATAAAAGTGGCCAGTCAGGATTTATTCAGAGGAATTATTGAAACCAAGTGCAGTGCATTGTAAACGCTCTCTTAGGATATTACTGTATTTCACTTCTATATTGTACCTTGGCAGAGTTTGTAGATGATGGATTATATGAAGCACAACATTCATTGTATTTTTCAGACATCCGTGCCACAGTTGTAACCGCACAATTTACAGGTAGTGTAATTTGCTGATGTGTGGAAAACTATTCACTTGATGTTAACTCATGTTGCTATTATGGACAATAAAATTCACTGTTACTAAGGTTCAAATAACAAAGTACCACAGATGAATGAGGTAACGATCTTGTGCTTTGACTATTTCCTTTCGGCAAATAAGACTGAACGATATACTGTGAATGTTTAAAGTTCCGATTTGAGGTGCATATACAATAGCTGAGACTTGACTGAATGCAGTCAGTAATATGTCCTGTAATCAAGATCATCAGATGACTGTTTGACTTTGAGCAATATTCCCACCTTCAATGTGACAGCAATGCAATGGCACATCTGTTTGCATCTGAGACATTGTAATTGTTTTTCCTCTAGATCATTTGTTTCAGCAAGAGTCAGATGTTCCACATCTTCACTGATTTTCCTTTTCGGGGGATTGGTTTAATCTAATTTGGTCGGATGTGATTGTAATAAATGAGTTAAAGTCCACAGCACCTGGCTCTGGCTGACCAATATGAATACAAAATGCTATGTGTTCAAGGGAGAGTAGTGAACTGTAGCATTGGACCTTCTGTGAGCTGTGCCAAAAGCCATCTACTGTGTAAACTGTGCCAATGTTGCCAACATTGCAATGCATACACTCCATTTTCAACATATCCACCTCATTTCTCACACTAAGACCAGCCACAGCCAAGCTCTTCTTCTATTGTAGTTGAATGTAGCTTTGACATGATGTAGCAAAAAAACACCTACTTTTAGACTTTGTAGCTTTTTGGATGCTGTTGATAATGGCTAGAAGGAGGGGGGTTGGGGGTGGGGGTGTTGACCTGCTATGTGAGGGACTGTGCGTTGTGTTTGTGCATGTCGTCACAGATCGAAGGGTTAGTTGACCTTCTCAATTCCCCTTTTTCTCCTTTGCCTTTCAATGAGGGCAGACTGTACCTTTTATCTGCACATGGATTGCTTTTTTTCTAAGACTGCGTGGGGCAATATTTTTGAAAAACAACATCTAAAAACTTTGTTTTTAGAGAAATGCTTTTGCCGTTTCCCATCCTTTGGAAAGCCCCAGAGTCATTGCATGTTTAGCTGAATGAAATCAAAGAGATTTGTGGTGGGAGGGTTGTGTAGTTCAATTGTAGCAAATGCTTAGGACCCAGGGCAGCCACCTTTCAGTTCGGTAGTAAGTTCGCTCTACTCTGCACCCCAACAGTGGAAACCACCGCAACAGTTTGACTGCTTCCTGTGTAGTTGAGCACAGTCATTTTCAACCAATCAACAGGGCTTAAACCTGCTATGTCATTGAGCATTATTGATTTCTATTGAGGCGCTAATACTTAAGTCTGTGACTGCATGAACAGAAGTGACTCTTAAAAACCCTCTGGCTTATTTTTGTTTTATTTATTTTATTTTATGCTAAGAAAAAAGAATATATTAAAATATACTATGTTTTTGAGAATGTACCATGTTATACTGTGATTTAACTGAGATATTTTATTGTATTCAATTATCATTTGAATTATATCATTTATCTATAAAGAAATATATATGTACAAATAAATATATACATATATATATACATACAGGTATATATATATATTAGTTAAGTTTGGTATATTTGGAGGAAGTGTTAGATGAAATAGTTTTAAATGTTTTAGCTTTGTAGCGATTCTAGACACTGAAATCATTTTTGAATTTCGATTCCTCCTATATGACTGTGAAGACATTAGTGCCTGTGACAAAAAAGACAAGTAAAAGTCTAAACTCTCTATTCATCTGTATCTACTATAGCTATCAGTCTGTCACTCCTCTCGTACTACCTTGCATTACTTTTCCACACTCGCTGCTTTTACACATCAGTATGTTTCTCTCACACAGTCTGCTGTCTCTTTTGCTTTCTGTAGCTCGTTCTGGTTTTCCTTAACAAGCGTTCTCCACCTTTCCTCTTTTAAAGTTTTATCATATGGCGATCACACCACTTTGTTAATTAACCCGCCCATTGACCTTTTTGCTGTTTTCCTTTGATCACGTTCTTTTTGAATCAGCTCATTCCTCTGTCTGTCTCTCACTTAGCAAAAAACAGAGACCAGTAGATACTGTGTTCTTGCTCCTTTTGACTGATTGTTGATGATGATGATCAATTAATTGATTGATGAAATAATTAATGAACAATGTTACTATTACTTATGTGACTGAAGTGTGTATCTGACGACCATGCCACTGTAGCAAGTCTGGGCTGTACCACACCACCAGCGAGCAAATGAGGCCACAGTTGCTATGGTGTTGCCATGGCATTTTCATGGTGTTGCCATGGTGTCCTCCGCACCGCCACCACCTGGTGCCTGCTGGGTAATATAGCATAATGTCCTTCACTTTCTCCAAAGCACTGGTCAAAACCTGCTATGCTCCTCTCTGCTCAGTCCCGACCTTAACCAGTGTATGGGGAAACATTCAAACGCTCACGTTGGAAGAGTGCTGAGGGGCAGCATGGTGGTGAAGTGTCTGCTGTCTATGCTGATCTAGACTGGACTGGTTTGGCTTGAAGTGGCTATGATAAAGTCTTCATATCATGTTGATCTCCTAATCTGTAAATCATCAGTTTGTGATGCCCTGCATGTAATCCCCAAATCTCCATATCACTGATAGCCTCAAACCAGTCGGGACACAACTGTGTCTTTGCTTGTGTATTTCTAGTATTGAATGTGTGTTTTATGTTGAGAGGGTACATTTACCGTATTTGTATTGCATGAGCACTAATCATTTGAAAAAGCCCACTGCAGCATGATTCTGTGATACTCTCCTTCACTCTCCCTCTGTTTTTTTCCCCTCCTGCTATTTCTGAAAAACTCATCCACTCACACTTTGCTGTGCATGCATATTTAACACACAATGCGCACATCACTCAGCCAATGATCCTCATCTTCCTCTAGCCCTCGCTAAGCTGCAATCTAAAGGACCGCCTCAAGTAGTCCGATCATCCCACACAGGCACACGTGTGGCTTCACAACACAATGCTCGCCAGGCCACACACACTGAAACTACTCAAATTTCTTGAAAACGCAGTCTTTTGTGTAAAATTTGGTTCACAGATTTGGTTAGCGGAGGAAGTTAAGTACATTCACTGTTCTGCCTGTTTTGAGCTATCTGTTTCTTCAGTTTGCGATATAGTCTTGCACTCTGCTTCGCACTGTCCTGCCTGTTCTGATCCATCAATTCCTGTTTAGAGTAGTCAGGTTCAATTTGTTTTACTTTGCTGACTTGCTCCTCTTTTGATTTACCTTGTTGTCCTTATCTGCTTTGATTTATCACATTTACTGTCTGGTCAAATTGTATGTATTGAACAGTCTAGTCCAGCCTAGTGCAGTGTGCTCAGGCCAGTCTAGTTTCTGAGTTTGTAAGAGATCCTGGTGCAGCCTCAAGCTCATCCCCTCCCTCTATTGGCCCGTTACCTGGGAAGCAATACGTGTGGTGCTCCAGAATTCAAACAGGGTCTTCATTGGCTGAATCGGCCATGAATTATATCACGGAAACACAGGAGTGCCACACGTTGTACTCACCAGGTCTAGGGTCTGCATGTTGCACCATGAAAAGCTTACCCTACCACAGTGACAGGGCACATATACCCACAGAAACCAGTGTGTGTGTGTTTTCAGCATTGTACAAGGCCCAGTTCTGCTCTAGTAACCTCGCCAACACTATAGGCCTACTTACGGGTTGCTACGGCGGGTTGCTAGTAGGGTGATGTTGCTCCTAGCCCAGACTGGTCTGGTCTATGCCCTAATTTAAATGTGTTAGTTTATTTGACATTGTCTGTCTGGGGTGGGGCTGGAGGGTCAGTGCTGCACTTACTTCCTGAGAATTGCTTCATAAAATATGATTCTCTTTAATTAATGCCAGTGGTGCTGTGTTTCCTTCCAATTCTTTTGTCACGATTGTGATTATAAATAAGGGGCTTTGAGATTGTGGCATGCGGGCGTGTGTGTTTGTGTGTGTGTGTGTGGGTTTTCTCTTGTGACAGTATTTTCCATACAAGCTATTAGCCAGTCAGAACTCCTTCAAAGTAAATTTATGGAGAGCTCAAAGAGTAGTTTCTTTGGCATTCTGACAGGCAGTCCTCTGCCAAAGTGTGTGTGTGTGTGCAGCATTTGTGTGTGGGTGTGTGCGTGCGCATGCCTGCTTGCATATATTTCTCAGAAGTTTCTCGGTTCTTGTCAGACTTTTGCTTTGATCTGGCCGGAGCTGACCGAACATAATCCACTTCTTTCACCCTCAAAGAGAGCAACATACCTAACACTCTGCCTCAACTCTCAACGTCAGTCAACAGCGGCCGAGTCAGAGCCACCTGACCAGCCCTGTTTCTACTTCAACAAACAGATGTTTCTGCTGATCAGAACAGAATTTTAAACAGACCTGACCCTAATGCAGCTTCTCCCGAAGACATCTATAGACCTGTGTTGAATGATATCTGCATTGATAGCCTTTAGGCTTTATTTCTTTGTTTTGTTGTGGTTGTTTTGGGGTCAAATAGAGGGGAAAACACAGAAAGATAAGTGACACTGCATTTGAAATAGTTTCATCGTCCTTTGTGGAAGATCTCTTGTCTGGTTCTCAAAGCTATTTTTAATGTATTCACAGTTACAACTTGGTTTTTTACACTGCGCAACCAAGCATGACAAAACATCTAAACAGTACCTGACAGATGATATTGTGCAAGAGTGTTGATGGGGATATTAAATATGTTTTGTTCTGCTTCCTGTGCGCCTGCGATCTTCTAATTAGCCATGCTTTGTCAGTGTGATGGGCTAATGGCTAATTGCATTGTGAGGCCTCTGTGTGTACATGCAGTAATTACTTAACGCTCTAATAAGATTGAGTTACAGGCAGTTGGATCATGGTCTCCCCATAACACTGATCTGAGGTCAGTGTTATGCTTTTCTCTCTAATGGCTATGATGGGAGAGTGGAGGGGATAAACTGATCCTTGATCTGCCATGTGGGATTTCTATTACTCTCATTGTGTTCTGTCATTTATCTTCGAGTCGGGCACAGTTAGATGCCAGCAGTGATTGATTTGCTTTTGAGCTTTTTTATGCAAATAAAATACAGGAATGCAATTTTTATTTGAATAAATATACATTATATTTAGCGAATGCTGCTCAGCTCTGCTTTTATGTTGACGCTGTAAAATATGCATGATCTAGATTGGTCAGTTGATAAATAACTGCGGCCAACACAGCTATCTATCTCTGTTCAACTCCTGCTCCATTCTTTCGCCTTTCATCTCCCTTCTCCTCCCTCCTACAGCACCTCGTCCTCAGTCACTTCTTCATGGTCACACAAGCACACACACACACACACACACACACACACAGTACAGTGACTTATGAACGGCGTGTGGGAAATGAATGGAAGGACTGCTGCGTCCTGGTGCAGCAGATTGATCCCGTACTGATCTTCCACCGGGTCCCTGGGGATTTGTAACGCATGTCTGTGGTGCAGGGCTTAACAATTTCTCTCACTCTCTTCCTGCTTTTGTTTCTCATTCTGTCTCTCTCTCTCCAGCGACACCGGCGCCGTCTCTCACTATGCAGTGCAGTGGCCCTTGCGCTCCTGCACCTCTCATCCTCCATCTCTCTCAGTATTCTGCCAATAACAAGTTCCTCTTCGTCTCTCTGTTTTGATTTTCTTTCCATTCTGATTCCCCTGACTGGCTCTGTCATTTCATTTATTCTGCGCTCTATTCTATCTCTGGTTATCTCTTAACATCAGTCTGTCCTTCCCTTTCAACTACATTTTATTGATCATTTCTCTATTGTTGCTTTTGCTGAATCTGTCGTCTTTCTTACATATGATACATGTGAGTTTTTACAAATGTATTGAATTCCTAAATCGACATCAATGTATATCTGCACACACTGTACTCACACACGTACAGTACATGTGGAGGGGGAGCGCTGTTTCCCTTTCATCATGCGTGCAGCGCCGCAGGGTTCTACAACCCATCGGCTTGATCTCTGAAGTTGAAAAAAAATAATAAAAAAACATGCATCCTTTCATCTCATGTATTTTTCCCCCAGCTTCACAGCCAATCTCTCTCTTCCGCCATTTTCACATGAGCCACACTGGACCATGACGAGGAACAAATTAGCTAACTGACCCACAGCTTATACCACACTGTTTGTCTTGTCTGTGTGTTTATGTGAGAATAAGTGCACAAACGTGTCTTGTGTTTCTGTCGCACGTGTGTTTGTATGTTAGCATGCTTTTTTATCACTCATTCACAACAGGCAGTTAGAGGAGCAGTTGTAACAATCTGTGGCTGACTGATTAGTTATAATGGTAATCAACACAGAGTATGTTTGTACAGTAATTCAAATACCATTTTTTATGTAAATGCATATATTTATAGATGTAATATTCGAGGATTGTCAGAATGTTAAGTGGAAAGAATTAATAGCTTTGTTTGCTAGCAGTCCTTAAGATAGAGCGTATGCTGTATGCTGTGGCCAATATGTTTGAAGCGACATTACCACCATGTCTAGGACAACATAATTATTCATATGACATCCTTGTGTGTGTGTGTGTGTGTGTGTGTGTGTGTGTGTGTGTGTGTGTGTGTGTGTGTGTGTGTGTGTGTGTGTGTGTGTGTGTGTGTGTGTGTGTGTGTGTGTGTAATGCCACCTACCCAAAGGGAATTCATCCTAGAAAACTGGGATGAAGATTAAGATATCCTCAGACATTACCTTGTTCTCCGCTCGCCTCATTATCCAATCGCCCCTCTTACCCTGAATCTCCTGCCCTCCTGCTTTCATCCTTCCCCCTGAGAACATTTTGTTCACAACCTTCTCTTCCTCCCTGCAGAAGTAAGAAAGGTTTTGCAGCCTACAGCTGAGGCTTTGAGTTCTTGTTAGTATTTTGCACACATACTGTGAATAGCAATACGTTACAGCTCACATGCCCGCTTTACTCATGTTAGTTGATGATCTCTCGGCTTGGCCACGGTCCCAAACTCACAGCCAAGGCCTCGACCTTGGTAGAGACAGGATCGGCCAAGCACAAATCTTTAATTTCTCTATGTAGAAAAAATATAGTGGACAGATAAAACCCAACTCTGTTATGTAAATAGAGAAAAGAAAATATACAAAATCATGAAATATTAATATCGTAATCAATATTTTTTATTTTAGAAACGGATCACGTGAACTTGAACCCAGAGAATTAATACCTGACTGCAGTTCCTTTCAGCTCTATGGAGCGTTTCAGAGTCTTTCAGCCTATTTGAGTTTTATGGCCTGCAACTTAACTGTTGTTTCACCCTCAACGCTCTAAAAACCTTGTTTTCTGTTGCAGCTGGCAGCTGTTTTCTGGGTAAAAGACTCTCTGTACGCTACTTGTTCAGCACCAACAACACACCAAAACAGTTAGCAACTAGCTGGTAAGCATAGTGGAACATTTAGCAATTATAGAGCAAGATATTTGCCTCAGGAGTTAGTGGAGACAAAAACAGAGATAAAAGGGAAGTCAATATTGGACTTAAATTCATCATGTTGTCAGAAACACAACGCTAAATGAATGATCATGTTCATCTGTGACTGTTGGATGTCTAAATAGGCAACTAAATGAAATTAGGCAATACGCCCTATACCATTTTTGTTATACAACGTGAACAACTGCAGATGACTTGTACTTTGTGCACGTGCCGCGTTTGGTCAGTTATTACAGGTTTAAATTTAGATTCTCAGCCCTCATACCACTCTCTTAAATGTTTGGATGTTCCTCCTGAGCAATCCACAAACCAAAATACGTGACATAATCCGATAGATTTGATTTAATGTACACAATTGTCCCTCATTTGTCTGTAGGTTTTTCTATTTTTGCAGTATTTGTTGTTGCAATGAGAGGCAGGTCAGCAGTAAAGTCAATATGGAGAGCAGGCTTATTTGCTTCAGTACTGAGAATTTGTAGGCCATGTTGAAAGCCCTTGTCGCCTGCCAAATGTCTCATCTGACTGGCGTGGAGGTTTGTTGCTCTCTTCCAAAAACACAGCAGACCACTCTTCATTAAAAAAAGCAAATAGAAGCACACCCCAACAGAAAACCAATACAAGCAAACAGAGCCAATTGGTTCGGAAGAGACAAATTTAACAGGCAGATATGATTACCTCAGACACCACTTCTTGCCTGATTCCACAAACAACAGTTAGGCAAGTCAATTTACCTTAATTACATTGGAGGAGAAAGAAAGCCGGCGAGCCAGGCAGGTTGAAGCCGGTGCTTGATGCGAGTGAGCGTTCGTTAGACGATAATGGATGCGTGTAATTGGTGAAGTGCTAAATGTTCCCCCCAAAAAAGATTCCATCGAAGGAGGATTTTCTGTTTCATTAAACCATGGTCAGAAATAATAAGATGGCCATCTGTAGTCTAAACAAGAATAAGACAGGGGGGCTGATAAGGAAAGTGTTCCTGATCAGAAATGGTAGCAACAGCTTCCAGTCCTGTCATATAATAGTGATTATTGTAAAGGTGGAGAGACAGATTGTGGTGTCTTCTTCATTGATCTATACTCATTCTTCCCTTTTTCTGTTGTCATCTCATATATTTCATTTTATCTTCCCTTCTATCCGTGTTTTGTATCATTTTCTTTCTGCTCTTAATCATGCAGGCCAAATCTGTGTTTTTTCATTCTGCCGCTGCGTGTACGTCTTAACGTATCACACACATCAGCTCGCTTCTATGGCCCAGGATCAAACACTGTAAAGCATGCTGCGATAGGCATGCAAACGCACACTGATACACACTTAAGATTCACAAGTGCTTACTCATCACACCGCGTGGAGGGGAGACATTGTGAGCCGTTTATGTGCTTTGTTTTTCAATGCACTGATTACTGAGGAGTGCACGGTCTACAAGCTCATATTTCAGTGCCCCCTTTTCTCTCTCGCACTATGTGAGGACATCTTCCTCATTTATTTGTGACAACAGAACAAGGACATGACTCATCTAAGATAAGAGTGATGAAGAGGGGAAGTCTTATGCGCCTGAAAATGAAGACATAAATGGCGGTTCCATAGAGGAAGCTCTGGTGACGGTTTGTGTGAAGGAAAGCCCCCTATCATTTCCAATCAGCTGCTAGTTCAGCATGACTAATGCTGAAATGACATATATCATTGTCTGATAGGGCATGTTCACACAGGTTTTTTTTTTCAACACATACAGTAATAATGACAGCGTCCAACACACACAGACTTTTGCACGCTAGCTCACTCTTATCTTGCTGGCTGACACCATTTTGCTCTCTAACAATCTTGCTAATTATAATTGTTAATTAATTCTCTGCCAGTGTCCTCATCAGGAGACTAATAACCTACATTTCCATTAATTAGACCTTCAACCCTTCGCTCCCTCTCTCAGTCTCTCCGTCCCACTACAATCCACCCCTTCGTCCCCTGCCTGCCTGCTTCCCTGCTCCCTTCTCCCAAGATTGTCCATAGATCACGTGCACACATGGAGTGTGATTAATTGTGTGTGTGTGTATTACATTGCAGGGACAGAAATCTGTTCAATCAGACATTATATATAGGGACTCGACTACCCAAAGGGAAGTCATTGAGTTTTAGGGTTAAAGGGATAGTTTGACATTTTGGGAAATACACTTAGTCGCTTTCTTGCTGAGAGTTAGATGAGAAGATTGATAACATCCTCGTGTCTGTACGGTAAATATGAAGCTGGAGCCAGTAGCTGGTTAGCTTAGCATAAATATTACGAATAGCTATCCAGGCTCCGTGCAAAGGTAAAAAAACAACAAAGATTCTACCTTCTGGCACTCCTAAAACTCACTAATTAGCACGTTGTAGTAGTCCAGGTCTCTGGTGGTTGCCTGGCAACTGGTCCTGGCCAAGATTAAGTCTGGCACACAATCCCCCCCCCCCCCCCCCCCCCTCCAAAAAAACAAACAGCAAACTGTTGTTTGTACACTTGATTTTTGTAAGGATTAAACAAACAGCGTATCACATGTTGATCTATGAGCTTTAGAGGTGCTGGTTGTCGTCGTTTGACATTCAGACAGTGCTAGGCTCTTTACCCTGCTTCCAGTCTTTATGCTAAGCTAACCTAACCAGCTGCTGGTAATACAACACAAATGTCGATACAAAACAAGTTTCTGTGTGTCTTTGTGTATGCGTGTGTGTCCTTGACAATGTGAGGGCAATCAATGGACAAACAGGTCTTCCCTCTTGGAAACTACTCTTCCCATCAGGCTTAGCTGACCTGGTTTCAGTCCACAGTGGAGCAGTGTCATCATGTCAACACTCTGATCTCACTTTTGATCTCAGAACAAATTTCAGATTTAGTGAATATACTTTTAACGGCGCTGAAACAGAAAAGATTAACAGAGATGTTTATTTCGCAGGCCTGTTGATCCTTCATTCATCTAGATCTGCTGCAAACTCCATGACTTTTAACCATTTATTCCCTGTTTCAGCTGTGCTTAACTAGCCTTTTAATTTACTCTACCCCCTCTGAAGCTCTCTTCTCTTTTCTTCCAGACTGGATACTCTCTCTCTCTCTCCCCGTCCTTTCCTCCCTCCGTCTGGCACTAGAGGAAGTGAGAGACAGTTGGCGCTTGCTTGTCCATACTGTAAGGGTGGTGGCAAAATGGCAGCTTCTGTCTCATCCGCCCTCCTTCCTGTAACTCCCTCACCCTCTCCTGAGAGAAGTAACCCAGATTTCAAAATGAATCGCTGCCTGTTCCCCTCAATCTGTCGCTCTCTCTCTCTTTCTCTCTCTCTTTCCCTCTCTCTCTTTCTCTCTCCTCTCTCTCTCTGTCTCTCTCTACTACTTCCGCTGTCTCTCTTTCTCTTGCTACATCTCTTGTCCTCTTCTTAGTAAAAAGAGAATCAATCTTGGAAAGAGAATACCACCTCTCTATTTCGTCCTCCTCCTCACCCTGCCTCTGGGTTAACGGATATATACCACTTCACTCTTCTATCTTTGGTTCCTCGAAAGCTTAAATCTCTTGAAACGCTTGTTGCTTTCGCTTTTAGTTGTAATAGGTCTTTTCTTATTTTAAAATTTTTGGCTGATTCTTTTTCGACTTGCCACAGCACTACTTATCTTGATCTTTTCTCCCCGACTTTCTCTTTTTTTTTGTTGAGGTAACCAGCTACAGGTGTGACACCTTAGCCTTTCTTTTGAAGTGAGCCACACAAGGAGAAGAAAGGGGGGAGGAAGAGAAAAATCTGTCCTTTAGTCAAGCCTTTCCTCCAAAATCACCACAAATTCAGGTATTGCGTCTTTGTGTTTTTCGCTGTATGGGTCTGCACACATTTTTGGAATATATTTTTCTTCTTGACATTCATTTACTAATTTCTGAGCAGTGTGCCATCTTTCTCACCATCCTCCTTCACCCTTTTGATTGATTAGCTGATGCTTCTTTGCTGAGACACCATCATTTCATCACATTTTTTTCTGGCATGTTTTTTGTTGCTATCAGCTTATTTATTTATTCATTAAATCTCTGTTGGGGTTTCATTTATCATTTAGGAGTGTGCAACTCTTGCGCCACAATCTCTCCAGCTAAAATTTGCCATTTTGCACTTTTTCCAGTGCATCTCGTTCCCTGTAGACCTATTACATATTATTCAGGTCCAAACTTTACTCCTGAAATTGGACTAATTGCTAATAAGGGCAGGCAGGAAGTTGAGATAGGATACCGGCTCTAATATTGGAGCATGTGGTTGGGGTGTTGTTGACATGGCAACAGGAGGCACAGTTGACATAACAACCAGGGGGTGGGTTGGGTGTAGTCATAGCTGCCAGGGGGATGGAGATATAAGGGGTACAGCGGGAGGGAGATGTAGGTAGAATGGACAGGCAGTATGTGGGACACTCAGTGAGTTGCACTAATCGTTTAGCGTCTCAGAGTCTCTTAGGAGAGTTCTGTCTCCGTATGTGAATTAACCTCCATGTTTTTCATTACACCACTCTTTTCTCTATCACTCTGTACTCCCTCCATCTTCTTCTGCACTTCCGGGCCATTCTCGATCTTTCTCTCCATCACGTCACTGCTTCGCTGCATCATACGTCCCATGTGCCATTATTACAACTCCTGTTGCTACCATGACCCATTACACTTTCCATCCCCCCTCCTCCTGCTCCACCTCCCTGTCCTTGCTTCCTCCCCTCCCTCCCCCATGCTCAAGGTCTTTCGCCTGTACAACTCTATACCCTCCTTACTGAGACTCATCCATTCCCCCTATCCCTCCCTCTCTCCTCTTTCTACTGTATCCTTCAGGCATCATGTCCACCCCGGTCTCCCCTCCCCCCTCCCTCTCCCTGTTGACACTGGCCTCCCCAACATCAGGAACCTCCCCCGGTGCCTCCCCGCTGCCCTCGCTCCTCTCCCCTTCGGCCAGGGTGCCTGTGTTCCAGAGGAAGGGAGCGCTCAAACACAAAAGGATTGTTGAGGTGAAAGACCACCAGTTCACAGCCCGCTTCTTCAAACAGCCCACCTTCTGCAGCCACTGCACCGACTTCATCTGGTAACACACACACACACACATGCACACAGCTGCACGTTTACACAGAAACCAACCCGGCAGTTCATAAGCCGCCTTCTCAGGCATCCCACTACTCCATCTGATTTTCTCTGCACTCCTTCTCTCTTAAACCAGATCCAGCTGCCTGCTGGAGAAACAGCCTACCACACTGACCTGATCTGATCACACATCCTCACCTCCACACTGCAGCCCACACAGTACAGCAGTTACTTAAGGAGCTTCATTACACACATGCAGACACACATATACACACAAGACAGATTTCCATTATGACATTTTTGCCGGTATGAATGCTTGCTGAAAGAGTAAGAGTACATGCAAGCATGCACAAACACACTCAGGCCAGGGTGTACGAGATATTATTTAGATCTTAAAGGGGAACTCTTTAGTATACCACTTCTATGATGGGCGACTCAAAGATCAAAACAAGAATTGGTCAAAATTGAGATATTCTGACCTTGTAAAGCTCCTCCAGAGCCACAAAAGACACTATGGAACACTTTTCACTGGTTGAGTAGTAGGCCTAGAAAAGAGTAAACTATCATGAATACAATTGGTGGAGTGCGCATTTAGAATATCACAATGTCAAAAATGCCTTATCAGAAAGCATTAGAAAGTCCTGCATTGAAAAATGCTCCACAGTACTGTTAAAGTGCACAATTTTATTAAGCAATAAAATGGACTTGGGTATCAACAGAACTAATTTGAAAATCAGTGTAATGCAGTGTTCGATTTTTAATGCGTTTATAAATAAGTAGTATTTTGTTGTTGCAGTTGCTCCAGGAGATGCTATATACAGTAACTATTTTATAAACTGCTGGAGTTTACACTCATCACTGTCCAGTAAAAACCACGTACCTCCAAATGTGGTGTTTTTGTATTTTTAAGATAAACTGAAGGATTTAGTGCTCTTTATGAGTTTAGAAAAGTCTCTCATTTCTTAAGCTTTATGAACCATTTGATAATGATGGGAAAAATCATGACAAAAATATAAAATGAGAAGAAAAAAAATGCAGCGTCGTAAAGCTGTGCACAGAAAAGTGCTGTTTTGTTTATGAAAAGTTGATGTTTTCGAGACACAACGTTTTCACAGGACAGGGATCATATGTCTTTTGCCAATCTTAAACGATTTACAGCTTATATGTGAAGGAAAAAATATTGTGTGTGTGTGTGCGTGCGTGTGTGTGTTTGGACATATGGTGGGGTATGTAGGATGCAGGGCGGTGCATATGCCAGCAGCCTCTGGGTAGCTTTCAGGACATTTCTCCAACTGCTACTGTCTTGGCCGCAGTAGCAGCACTTAGCTCAGGGTGAAAAATCGTTCCCTTCACACAGGATGTCAGCGCAGCAGCTCTCAACCTGGGTGTCGTAGCCCCTGGGGGCTATTGATAGATTAATTAAATACTTAGAAACAATAGTTTAAATTTTGAAATGTAAATATGTGGTATATTAAGTCAGGCTCTAAAAGGGTATGGGTTATACCATGTATGGCTCATGTAGTCTAAAAAGGTAAAAGTGTCACACTTCAGTGTGTGTTTGGAGTCACTGACCTGCTGTTCTCAATGGTCATTAATCAAACTGATCAAAGATCCAACATGCCTTTTTTACAACAGATGTTTTGAATTGTTTTCGTAGAAGCACTGGTGTTACTAATAACAGTAATGATAGATCTGTTCTATTCAAACTACTGTGACTTCAGTGAAAATGCCTATTGCATAGCCAAGGTCCAACCCCCTTGAAGTCGTCGGGAATGTTTTATAGGGTTTCTCTAACATTTTGATGCCAACTTTTTATTTAATTGCATAGGTTTTTCAATGCATCATTAAACTTAAAATGCAGGCAATTTCCTGTGATATCTGGCCAGCAAGCAACACTGTCGATCCTCCTCACATCTATCTTTGGACCTCTATTGCTCTCTGCTGGTCAAAAAGCAGAACTGGCCTTACACACTGAGACTGCTGCAGACAGAGACTTCTGTTGAATGCTGATCAAGGATCAGATTACCCTCTGAAACCGCATCTTTAATTATTACCCAGGCAGATGGTGAACTGATTTTAGATCAGTGATTATGGTCAGTTTCCTATGAACCCCTGGGCCTCTCCAGCATGATTGTGGAGACGCTCTCGGCGGTGTCTTGTTCGTCTGCCTTTCTAATCAAAATTTGATTCACAGCAGGCAAGCTGCTGAGTGGACACTTTAGTCAATCAATGGCTTTAATTATTCAATTAAAGCTCTAAGGAGACACTGGAAACTAGCCAACACCGCACTTCTGGAAACAGGAGAATTGTGTTTGTGTATCCGTGTGTGTGTGTATGTGTGACATTGATTGACACCACTTGACCTGGTCAGCAGTGTGGCTTAGAGAAGGAAGACACCCAAACTTCACACACAATGGCTTTGTTTATCAAGTCGGTGGCCTCCAACACAGTGTTGTTTGTTTTTTGATGAGTCTCAACCTGCATGTCTGTTGGAACAGAATAATGCAGCAGCACTATCTCTGTCTTGGCAGTGTAATCTACACTCCGCTGGCTGGGAAACAGCTAAATATTTTATTTTACAGAAGTGTAGAGAAGATTGTATTTGTATCTTAATCCATGTGCCTTCTTCACTCAGGGGCATCGGCAAACAGGGATTCCAATGTCAAGGTAAAGATAAACCCAGTGTTATTGCCTTTTTCTGCAGTATATAATCTTCTCACACGATGTTCCCAGTGTGACCGGTTTTATTTTTTAAGGATATTATTCTCTGTGTTTCCTCCAGTTTGCAGTTTCGTGGTTCACAAAAGATGTCACGAGTTTGTGACCTTCACTTGTCCTGGCTCTGTGGCGGGCCCCAAACCAGATGTGAGCAGATGTGCTATTACTTTCACTTTCCTTTTACTTTCTTGCTTTCTGTTTTAGTCAAGGTTTAGCACGTCATCATCATATTAGCCATCTGCTCAGTGCCAGGAACAAGTGTGCATGACTCATCTGTCAATCCATGCATCCTTCACATCAGGCAGCCTTGTGACGTCTGCGCTCATGTCAAGTCATCCTACAAGGCTAGAGATGCAGCGAGTTGGAGATAGAGAGTGGAGGAGACGCAGGTGGAGGGGTGGAGAGGCTGATAAAAGAGAGAGAATTAGAGAGGGGAGAGAGCAACTGACTGCTCAGTCTTCCTTTCTGTGGTATTTTGAGGATTTCAGGGAGATTTGTCTCCATGTTTTTTCTTTATGCCAGCTATATAAACTGCCTCAGAAATCAGGTCAAGGGGAACATGTGTGTGACTGGGTGGGGAAAAAAAAGGAAAAGAGAGTGACAGGAACACACACAGAGGAGAAGCAGGGTGGCGGTGTTTTTAAATAGCGGCTCAGAGGGAAAACATTTTTGGAGAAGGTGGAGAGTGGTGGTGGTGGGGTCTGATGAGCTGTGGAGAGATAAAAATGATTCATCCCTCTCTGCACAGTATATATATATATATATATATATATATATACACACACACACACACACACACACACACACACACACACACAGCCTTGCCTAGATGCACTCTCATTTATATGTCCTCTCCCAGTGGAGAAATCTAATTGGTTTGTCCATGAATACCCCACTCAACATCTCTCCACTAATCATACTCGTGCGTTTATGTGTGTAAATGTGTGTGTGTGTGTGTGTGTGTGTGTGTGTTCACAGTTTCCTCCATGGTCACACTGTGTGTGTGAGTGTGTGTTTTCAATGCAGGTTTCTTTCTGTTGTGTTTCAGGACCTGAAGACTCAACACTTGTTTAAGGTCCACACTTACTCCAGTCCTACCTTCTGCGACCACTGTGGCTCGCTGCTGTACGGACTCATACACCAGGGCATGCAATGTGGCTGTGAGTTTCTCTACACAAAACAGTGTTATAAATCTCTGTGTGTAAGATAAGAATCCGTTTACACATGCACATCATGGGACTTACCTCTCTGCTGGGGAAATAAAGCTGGTCCCGACAAAATTAGCCTTCAAAATTTAGAGTTGACTTTGTTAAGTTTATGTTTGGGGTGTTTTGGGAAATGCACTTATTCACTTTTTTGCAGAGAATTAGATTAAGAGATTGGCCACCAGCGGAGACTCCAGGAAGTGACTATGTCTGGCTAAGAAATCGTCAAACATAACCCCCTGTAAAATGAACTAGTCAGTTTTGTACCCACTAAACAAATGAGATATAACGTGTTAATTAGTGAGCTTTAGAGTTACAAATTGTGTTACCTTAAGACAGAGTCAGGCTAGCACTCATCCCCTTTTTTCAGTCTTTATGCTAAGCTAAGCAGTTGCTGGCTGGAGACTTATAATTACAGGTAAGACATGACAGTTGTATTAATCTGATCTAGCTCTTGACTAAAAAGTGAATGAGTGTCAATGCAGTCAAACAGAAACAAGACGTGTGTGTATAGAAAAAATATATACTGTGTATATATATTTGCATTTTGTGTTTATTTGGCAGTCAGTGTGATACATTTTATATTTTTTTGAACTTGCTATTTATCTAATTACCTTTTTTGTCACCTAAACATGTGCCTGTTGAAACTTGTGTATCTTTTTAACTCTAGGTTGTGACATGAACGTCCATCGACGGTGTGAGACCAGTGTTCCCAGTCTCTGTGGCCAAGACCACACAGAGAAAAGAGGTAGGATCCACCTGACCATCAGAGGAGAGCAGGAGGATGTCTTTGTCACAGGTTAGAGGACCAGCTGGAACATGGGTGCTAAAACAAATAGGAGGATTACACAGGTAATGAAGGATTTCTCTCTCTGCGCTTTCTATTATTCTTCTTTCTCTTCAGTGCGGGAGGCTCGTAACCTGATGCCCATGGATCCAAACGGCCTGTCAGACCCGTACGTCAAACTGAAATTGATTCCAGACCCAAAGAGCCACAGCAAACAGAAAACCAAGACCGTCCGCTCAACACTCAATCCCATCTGGAATGAGAGTTTCACCTTGTGAGTCCTTGTGAACTTTAATCCAAAGTGGAAAATGTACTCAGTTCTGGGGCAAAATGTGCTTTAGGTCAAATAAAATGTCCTCGAACTTGGAATTACTGAGTCACAATAAGGACCCTGAAAGACAAAGATTAGATGGTTGATGTTCCCTTAGTACTGTATATGCAGCTTATTTTACATCACCAGTGTTAATATCCCATTATTTACTATCTTTATTTTTGCATTTTTCTGATATTCAGTAGAATTAAGATATTTGGAAATTGCCTTTGAAATCTGGAAAAATTCAAAAAGGTGAAAGAAAATGAAAAACATAAATGCCTTTGTGCGTTTTTGTTTTGCTTACACAGTGAGCTAACTCTTTGAGTTTTTGTGTTTGTCTCTCCAGCTCAGTGCGCGGTCACCAGTGGGACAGGCGTCTGTCTGTGGAGGTGTGGGACTGGGACCGCACGTCTAGGAACGATTTCATGGGAGCGCTGTCATTCGGAGTGAGTGAGATCTTCAGGCGTCCTATCAGCGGCTGGTTCAAACTGCTGGCCCAAGACGAGGGGGAGTACTACAACATCCCTGTGCCAGACCCAGACCTGGAGGTAGGAAATGTACTTCGAAAAAGCCGTCAGTCGGGTACTCATGTTGACCAAAACTCCACAAGGGGGATATGTATACGTGTATTCACCAGAGTGGGATTAGTTTTTACCATGCTAATGACCATTCATCCCAAAGCCTTGGCCTTCATCAGCTTATAATTACCTACATCTAATAAACAACAGCTGCCACTGCTCACACTAGGTCATGATCTTGAACTGGCCCTACCTATTATATCTGAGAAAAAAAGCGAGGAAGATTTATGCCTGGTTGTAGCTAACTAATTAGATAATAGATTAGATATGGTCCACTCCCTCCTTGTTACACTCTGTCTCCACCAGGGTGCAGGATTGTTCTGCCTGACTATAATCTCAAACTAGGGGCAGGAAGGAGTTTGGTTTGTTCGTCAGGTTTTTTTTGTGTGTGTGGTGTGTTTCTGTGTGTGTCTGTGCTGGACTGCATCCAACCATTCATCTCTCAACCTTCCCACTCCGATTCTCCAGAAGCCTCAGCCAGACGGCACAACACCATCTCTGCCTCAAGCGCTACCTGCCGCGCTGTCTGAACCGTTCCCAGCGGCTCTGTCCCCGACCCCTTTACCATCCTGCCCACCAGTCCACACCCCCGGCCCTGCCAAAGTCAAAGTGGGCATCCTCGACTTCAACTTCCTCATGGTGCTGGGCAAAGGCAGCTTTGGCAAGGTAAACACAGCAAATGTCATCTTCTCTGCGTTCTGATCCAACAGCTGTAAGTAAAGTCAAAGAGGCTGGTCATGCTGAAAACAACAAAGATTGTTACTGGCTTCAAATAAGTTCTTCTATTGATGGACTTGACCTTCAAGTGGCATTTCATACAGCAGCTCCTGAGCAGAATTTCTTTGAAGAAAAAGCCCTTTCTTACTTACATGCTCATTGTCTCTCCTACTACTGCCAAATGATTCATTTAACCCGTGGCTTCTTTTGTGTTGTCAGCAGTCGTGAGCTCTGGCTGGCTGGCTTCCTACATGCCACACAGTCCTCCTGGAGGTGTTCATTTCAAGGGAGCCTCTGCTCTCCATTCTCTCTATAATTCCCCAGTAGATGAGGCATAATGAGGAGAGCAGAGTTTTGAGTCCTTCCTCCTCCTCTGAAATCCCCCCTGTGCTGTTTCATAACTGTCAGAGGAGAGTCTACAGAGGACAGGAGAAATAGACTCAACTTACGTAAGATGTGAGAAAAAAACGACCCATGAAAGGAGAGACAGACCCCGGGGCTACTGAGTGAGGAAAAATGAGACAGAGACAGACCAAGATAGAGAGGAAGAGGGGAGGATTACTGTTCTTTGGAAAGTGACAAAATGACCAAGAGGAAGTGAGATAACAAGAGCCGGAAAGAGGGAAAAGTACATGATTGTGTTAGCAAGATTTGTAATGTTCTGGAGGGTGAGGAGTCCCATTTTCATGGGAGTTAGTTTGAGAACACGGGGCAGAGCAGGAGACGAGATCACAGAGGACGGGAGGATTTCTCTCAGACTTGCAGTTCATCAATGGCACTGCACACACACACTACACACATACACACACACACACTACACACACACACACACACACACACACACACGTAGACGTGTAGTCACAATGATTTCTGAAAATGACACCATGTAATTTTCTCTACTTTTCACCACTATAGAGTCAGATCCTCTATCCCCACCAGCCAGTGACCGTTACAGCGCAGCGCTGCAGGCTGGCCAGACAATTTTAAATAGTGTTGTTGTTGGCACTTTTCCAGTGATCCTGACCATATCTTTCCCATGAACCACAGTAAAACCTGGCTCATGTGGCTCTCTTTCTAGAAAATGATAGCATCATTAGCTTTCAGAGCGACCCGCTAGCAGCCAATTTTACAGGAGTGAGAAAATAGTCGCTGTCTGATAAAAACACGAGAGCCGCTTCACTTTTTCATTCATGACATTAACATGACTTGAAATCTTCAGGCATAGAACAGCTTTAATTAAACATTCCTTCAGAGGAGTAAATGTGCACAGTACTGAACTTGCTAAAGCATTTGTCTATATAATGTGATAACCTTTTTTTTTTCTCTTGCGCTATTTCTTTTTTTTTTACCAGTATATTCATTTTTTAATACTGGCCACTTCATGCAAGTCCTGGCTTAGTACGACACTTTATTTAATGCACACAATATTGCAAATGTGCCTCAAAAGCACATCATTTTTATTAAAACAGCTGAACTAGTTTTCTCCTAACTAGAGCACCATGTCACTCATAACACAATGACCTAAAAACATGTCAGGACTGGCAGCATTGCAGTACATGCATGATTCTATCCAGAGAGGTGAAGCTTGAATGAGAGATGCATTCAAGACTTTGATGCGCAGACTACGGGAAGAATTTTTGAAAAAGTGAATTTTGTATTAAAAAAGGCTCTTTTTAGCTGTTGTCTATAAATAAACATTGTGTTCAGCAGGTTGAGGAAGCACAGTAGCTGCTTTAACATTCTTGGGATACCTTTGTTGTTACAGTAACTTTCTCTCCTCTCCCTGTCTATGTTCAGGTGCTTCTGGCAGAGGAGCGAGGCAGCGAGCGTCTGTTCGCCGTAAAAGTGTTGAAGAAAGACGTTCTCTTCCAGGACGAGGACACAGAGAGCGCTCTGGTGGAGAGGAGGGTTCTGGCGCTTTCCTCTCGCCCTCACTTCCTCACGTCTCTCTACTGCGCCTTCCAGACTGAGGTGTGTCTGTGTGTGTGTGTGTCGAGGGTATACGGGGTCCTAAATGAACCACATTAAATCGTCCATAAACCTGCCTGACATTTGGCTGTGTAGTCCTCCCTGGAGTTGTTTCAATAAAGGCTGCCTGAAATTTTAAAATAATTAATTAAATAATTAGTTTGCTTTCTTTAATAAGGTCCTTGGTCCTGGAGGAGGTTTTGACAGATTGCTTTTTAATTTGGACAAGAGGTGATTATGTATGGAGAGTGTGTATATTCATGTGTGTGTGTGTGTGTGTGTGTTTTGTTTTTGCAGGACCGTCTGTATTATGTGATGGAATACGTCAACGGAGGAGACCTGATGTTTCACATTCAGATAGTCGGCAAGTTCAAAGAGCCTCACGCAGCGTATGTAGTCAAAAAGCTCCTTTCTTTCACCTTAAATCACGGTCTTCATCTACAGCATCTCATTTCCTGCCTATCTTCTATCATCTGTTCCTTTACATACACACTCCTCTCTTAGCTTTGTTCATTACACCTGGTGACTCATAAAAAGTCATCAACTGACGTACCGACCCTCTTCTCTTTCCCCCGACTTTCTCCTCCCACTAATCTCATCTTTTTTATCTACATTTTCCCTCCTCCTGGCTTCTCATCTAATCAATAATCTTTGATCAATCATCTAAAAGTAATTCTTACCCTGTTGCTCATATCCAGCTCTCTTTCTTCACCTGCCTGCCTTTCATCTTGGTTTCTTTCCCTTTCATCACCCTCTCGAGCTCCCTTCTCTCTCTCCTCGTTGAAAACCTTGGCCATTTTTCTGAAAGATAAAGCAACCAGTAGTGAGCCCCCTCCTCCTCCTCCTCTCTGCCTCCAGGTTTTATGCAGCGGAGATAGCGGTCGGCCTCTTCTTCCTCCACAGCAATGGCATCATCTACAGGTAGAGAAGTGGGCTGCTCATTTAACATGGCCTGGTTTGGCACTGTCACTGCTCTGCAGTGCAGCACACAGATACTGATTTATCATGTCTTGTGTAGCTAATGACTGTTATAAAGATGTTATCTATCAAAATGATTCATACCTGTGTGATCTGTTCCCTCTTTCTCAGGGATCTAAAGCTGGATAATGTGCTGCTCGACAGCGAGGGCCACATAAAGATAGCTGACTTCGGGATGTGCAGGGAGGGCATGTTGGAGGGCGACACCACGCGCACCTTCTGTGGCACCCCCGACTACATCGCCCCTGAGGTACACCGACCCCTGCTCTCGCATCGTGGCCCAGGCTAACTCCTGAACTCTCCTCATGTGTTCCTTAGCTCCGTCATTTCCCCTGGTTTCCCCCCCGTCTTCCCCTCTTTGTTTGCTTGACCTGTTTTGCATTGCTGCAAGACGGCGAGTTGCTTCGCTGCAGCTCCTCTCATCTCCTTCGTCCTTTCTGACCTTGTCAGCATTTTTGAATAATTAACTTCACACGATTCAATTAGCAGTGGTGTGTGCTTGTGCTGTGAGAACATTGCATAGACATAATGATTGTCAGAGACCTACCAGTTTTCCTTTCTCTTACTGCAATTGACTTAAGGTGATTAACTCCCTTGAGAGTAATACAAACCCCTGAAAACTAATCTCAAAAGGATTTCATCGATGATGATGCAAATTTCAGCCTGTGTGTGTGTGTGTGTGTGTGTGTGTGTGTGTGTGTGTGTGTGTGTGTGTGTGTGTGTGTGTGTGTGTGTGTGTGTGTGTGTGTGTGTGTGTGTGTGTGTGTGTGTGTGTGTGTGTGTGTGTGTGTGTGTGTGTGTGTGTGTGTGTGTGTGCGCATTTCTCTGTTAAGTAATCAAACAAACACAATGCAGAGAGTGAGTGAGGTAGATATCCAGCTTGCTTGGTTTATGGACTTGTAGAAGACGGGCCCAGTAGAGAGAGAAAGAGAAGATGTGACTGTTGTGCACCTCTTTGATACTGTAAACCTTGCTATGGTACCCCTGGGTATTGACTCTGTTATGTAAACACCCATTGATTCTCCTGCATCTGCCATTTTGGAAGAGATACAATATATTTCCCCAGGGGCTGGGAATTGTTCCCTTGTGCAGCGCCCCCCCCCCTCACACACACACACACACACAAATCCAAAGTCATGTGTTGATTATTTCTGAGCTCATTCATACATTTACCCTCCCTAATGCCATACTTTTCTCTCTCTCTCTCTGCTTTTCTTTCCGGCTGTGTCTGATAGCTGCACATCATCCGAGCAGCCGACTGCTACAACTGCGCTTTCTCTCACTCTCCCCGTCTTCTTTCTACTTCCTTACACTACTTCTCTACACTGCCATTCTTGCCTTTTTATCTCCTCTCCTGTTCTCTCCATCCTTTTCAGATTGTGGCATATCAGCCCTATGATAAAGCAGTAGACTGGTGGTCCTATGGAGTACTGCTGTATGAAATGCTGGCAGGACAGGTAACACTCGGCTTAATCCTAACAATAGAGCCGTGTGCACAGACACTTAAGCCTCCAGTGCTTGTCCTTTGTAATCACTTCAAAGGACTTTCAAGAGAACTTTGATTTCAATTTGCTTTCAATTTGCCCACAGGTTACTCTCTTTTTCCTTTTCTCTCTGTCTTTTCCTTCCAGCCACCATTTGATGGCATTGACGAGGAGGAGCTATTTCAGTCCATCATGGAGCAGAGTGTGGTATACCCAAAAAGTCTCACTCGTGAAGCGGTCTCTATCTGCAAGGGAGTAAGCCAACATTCTTCTGATTCGTATAACTTTTAGCACAAAGGCAGTTGAGACAATTGCAAATGTAACTCAGAAAATATGACTTACTCCTATATTTCTAAAATATATTTAAATAAATACAGCAAAGGTTAACCATGCACATTTTTGACTGCTTAAAGTAATAGTGCAACATTTTAGGAAATGTGCTGATTTGCTGTCTTGGTGAGAGTCAGATGAGAAGATACTCATATCTGAGTCAGCAGCCATTAGCTTAGCTTAGCTTAAAGACTGGAAACAGGGGGAGGAGCTAGCCAGGCTCTGTCTGAATATAAAGCAGGATCACTAATTAACACATTGAATCTTGTTTGTTTAATATGTACAGAAAATGGGTGGTTTTGCAGAGGGGTTTTGTGCCAGACTACTTCTTTGCCGGGTGCAGTGACTTTCTGAAGACTTGTTGCCATGAAATAATAGAAACATAAACCCCCTTAAAACCACAAATAATCATTTTTACACTAACGTTTTTGTACGGATTAAACAAACAAGACAAAACATGGTAATAAGTGAGCTTTAGATGCGCTTGTAGGCAAATTTAGTTACCTTCGGACCGAGCCAGGCTAATTGTTTCCCTGTGTTTCCTGTGTTTATGATAAGCTAAGCTAACAGGCTGCTGGCTGTAGCTTTATATTTAGCATACAGGCTATAGTGGTATTCATCTTCTCATTTCACTCTCAGCTTGAAAGTGAATACCACACTTTCAATATACATGTAAATCAGACAAATTAAATTACTTGATAGAACATTTAAAATGCATTTTAATAACATTTAAAGCTTACCATGTACATTGTTGACTAAGAAAAGCAGAGCATATATGATTAATTTGAATCCCGTGGTTCCCACAATATTTTTCTTTTCTTATTCTCTCCTTCGCTCTTTCCCAAGCTCCTGACGAAGCACCCAGCCAAGCGTCTGGGTGGCGGAGAGGATGCAGAGACAGAAATCAGGGAGCATCCGTTCTTCCGTTGGATTGACTGGGACCGTCTGGAGAGACTGGAGATCCAGGCGCCCTTCAAACCCAGAACTGTCAGTTGAACAGAATACAGACTCTACAGACTTTTCTCTCTTTCATTCTTTCTTTCTTTGTTTCTTTCTTTCATGTCACTCTCTTCCTTCCTCTTTCTCTCTATCTCTCCGAGGACACTTTTAGTGAATTGTAGCTGTCACTTTCTTCCATCTGTCTCCTCTCTCTCAAACTCCCACGCTTTCCCTCATTTCCCTGCGTGCTTTCTCGCTCAGCCGTCCTCATTGTGTTGGCCATTTCTTCCCCTCTTCTTCTCTCACTTCAAATGACTGTGTCTTCCCCCTCTTCCCAATTCCCTTCTCTTTTCTCTCTTTCATCACCTTTGCTAGTTCCTAGAGATGGGCTTTCAGCGCTCGGGAACAGTCATAACAGACAGGACCCCCTGACCTTGGGGTCCGCATACTCCTCCTATATTTAAATTGTCTGTCATCATTAGCCCGCCACACGCCAATTTTTGGCCCCGCTGGCCAAGAGTGAGGTGCGCCTTGAGTGAGCTGAGTATGCTCAGAGGTTAGAGGCCAGGCCCATTAGCCAAATGATATTCATATCATCCAGCAGAGCGGCTGTCAAGGAGCAGCACCGGAGACGTGAGCAGCTTTCTTCCTCCTGTAGGTGTGGTACAGAGCTCCTTAGAGAGAAAACGAGGGTGTGGGTGAGAAAAAGAGATACGTAGATAGAGTCTTTTTATAATTATGGGTTGTTGTTTTTTCCGGAGGAAGATAATGATGTGTATACAATCAGTATTAATCACAAATGTGTGAACATGCAGGCTAATCTTCTCCTCTTCTTCATCAGGGTGGAAGACAAGGAGAAAACTTCGACAACTTCTTCACAGCAGCTCCGTCAGCGCTCACTCCCTCTGACCCGGATATACTAGCAGCCATCAACCCGGAAGACTTCCAGGGCTTCACCTTCCAAAACCCAGACTTTGCCCCCTCGCCACTCACGGCTGTTTGAAAATGGCTTCCAAACCTGCTCCAACAACCCCTCCAAGTGTACCCAAACTACCCTGTTCATCCACATTATAGTAGTTTTATAACAAAGAATTTGAACATGAGAACTAGCGGCGAGTATTAAAGACAGGTCTCATAACCAAATTCTGACGTTTACAAGAAAATGCCAAGACACCTTTATATTCATGTATGTATTATGTATCGATAGTCACAGAATATGTTGCAGCAATGCAAACAAAGCCAGTATTATACTGTAGATTTCCATCTTAGAGTTTTTTGTAAGACATCCCTTAACTTGATAAACGAGTACTGTAGTATGAACCTGGGAAATGCATGCAGTGTTTTTAGAATGAATTGCTCTGACACACTAGATTTATGTAGCTATAGATTTTCCAAGAAAATATACATGTGTAACTTTAAAACCAATTTATCTCAAACTTTTGCCATTACTTGGATTGAAGTCGTCTGGTGATGTGAGAATTTTACAAAACAATTACAAGTCAGCTACACAGGCCACATAGCAGGCCACTTGTTAATCAATTTGTAGTTCATACACATGAATACAAATGTTTCTTAGCAGGTTTATTCCAGTCAAATATTATGTTTGTACACAGTACAGTAATTCAGCATCAGAAGCACTCTGTGTCTTTCTAAATATCTATCTCACTCTATTTGTGTGTAAGTGTTGACACTTTGACTACGATGCAAACTGAGCCAGTAGCCTTTCTTTTGTTTTTTTAGACTGGCATCCTGTGGAAGAGCTCGGTCAGACCTCTGAGTTTAACGTCACACCGGTGACATCAGATGACCCACTGATATGCTGAAACAACGCAGCCATTTGACAGTTAATGCAGGCTGTAGTGCTGCCCCCCCCCCCCCCCCCCCCCCCCATTTCATGCCCACTCTGCCTAACTCTATTATCACTGCCACAATTCGGCCTGCATCATTTTTTATTCACATAATTGTTTTCTCTATTTTTCTTCACCAAGCTTTGGTCCTATCTGCTTTGCAATATAGAGTATCTGTGCTCCTTAATGTCATCCTACAACTACACTGAATTATGTATATGCATATGTATATGTATATCGAAAATATGACTTTTAATAATGTTTTCAGGAAGCTTATACAGTTACAAGTACTTTATTGTTTTTACTGTGTTATGACGTACCCGCAGCATTGATTAGGTGTAATTAAAAGTGAGCCTCACTTGGACTGTTCAATACATGGAAAAATGATAGCAGGGCTGTCATTAAACACTATCTGAGCAGGGCAGGTGGCTGCAAACATACAGTTTAATAATCCCATTCCAGTGCTCTTATCTCACAAACCAGCTGGTTATTTCACACAGAAATCAGTTTTCTTTAAATCATCTTTATATGATTTTTTTTTTACATTCTATGTCAGCATAATGATAATTACAACTATCTCTCATCCAAAGGAGCAAAATCTTGCAGTTTTGCTTTAAGTGCACATGTGTGTCCATTTAAAAGTGACCAAGTGTAAAAGGTCAGAGCAGTTTATCTGATGCCTTAGCTCAGTTTGAGTTGAGGTCAAATGTCACAACACACAATACTTCAATACGATAGACAAAACAACCAATAATAACACAATAGATCATTTATTTGTCTGTTAGTTGAGTTAACTTCTGTTTTTTTCTGCTGGAAAAAGAACATCAAAATAAACGTACTGAAAAAATCATGAAACGAGAACAAGTGTTTCATTCTGTGATCTTGTGCGAGGCTGCTGAGAAACAAACATGCACAGCCTCTCGCTTTGTCTCCTCCTCACGCCTCTGTCACGCTCGCTTCCTCACTTTCACACATACTCACACTCAAAAGTGCAATCTCAAGCATGTGCACGCACACGCATACACTCTTGCACACTCGCACAGAGAAGATGCTGACCCCTCTATTTACTGTGATACTGTAGTTGTCGAACCAGCAAAACCACCTCTCAGGCATCTCACTTTCTCTCCCTCCTCCTCTTCTGAAGCAGCCTCGCGCTCCCCCCTCCTCCCCCCTCCAACCCCTCCAGCATCATGATGGGACTAATATCCCCATAGAGATCTGAGTTATAACAAGTTGACCTTCGCATTAAAATCTCATCAACTTCCCATCTCCCTCTCTATCTGCACTTCATCCTTCTTCTCTGTTTGTCTTATCTGTCAGTGCTGCACTGTAAATGCTTTAATACATTGTTTTATGTCATTTTCTTTAAATCATATTGTCAGAATTCATTATTGTTGCTGTTATCTCTTTGATACACCCCCTGAGCCCCGCGGTTGTCCTTTGATACGATATCGTGTCTTATCTTGTCCTGGTCTCTGCATCAATATTATATGTTTTATAGTTACTTATTATCTAATAATGGTGTTCAGGCAGTGAACGTTTGAATTCTCTCACATTTTGATTTTACAATTTTCAAAACATTGCATCCTACTTTTTTAGATAGAACGCAGCTCGACGTTCTTTGTATTGTTGTAGTTCTAAAACATGTCACTAATCTTGTGAAGAAATGAGACTTTTATGTTTTGATTTATATTCATTCCTGTGAAGACAACATCTTTTATGGGACTATTTAGTCTGTAATGTGTTTCTAACCTACAATACAGTGGTGAAGGACTTTCACTCTTAAATAAGGTATTTAAAACAAAAACAAACATGGAATGCTACTTTAGTGAAAAGATAAATCCTCCTCGGTGTATTTGATGTACACCTGATGTCGACTACCTGATCTTAAACTCCTCACCGCAGCCTTTACTCCAACCTTGACAGTATCTCTCTTCATGCAACTGAACCTCCAGCGCTCTGCGGCCGGAGTTGCGTGTGCAGTCCATCATTCACTGTCACTTTGACATGATATCATCCCTCCTCTTCACTGCTGCCTCCTCTTCCTCTCTCTGCTCTCTTTCTATCTCGCCTCAATCTCTCATACTCACCCCCACCTCCCTCTTTCTCCCTCTATCTCTCTCCCTCGCTCATGCCCTGAGGTCAGAGTGTGCTGTAGACTATTGATATCGTTACTAAAAATATAGGATTCCTCCACAAGCCAGCTAAAAATAGACCAAGGGACATGGACCACAGGAGACATGGGGGATGAAGAAAGAGAGGGAGAGAGAGGTTACTTGTGCAGTGTAACTAGTATAGTCATTATGTGAGGTGAAATTAAAGTGTCTTGAATGAACCACATCTACTAAAGGGTAGGTGATCTACTGTGTTTTCCACTTATATTTGACACAAAATGCTGTAAATCTGCAAGATTCTGTAAATTGTATTAAGTTTGCATAGAATTGAAATTGAATGTTGCTTTATTGACATGATCATAATTAAGCACAGTACTGCCAAAGCATGTGTCGTGAGCCAATAAGGTTTACAATGTAAGTAAAATAATAATGATAAAATATAATATATATAAGAAAAATGTAAGAAAACGGCAAAATACTCAGTCAAACTTTAGTACCTTGTAAGAAGTTAGTGAAATGTTGTCTATAACAGATGAATAAGACACAATTACAAAGGTAAGAAATAAAAAAGAATCAGAAAAAACAATAAAATGTATTGTTCTATTGGTTTTACTGGAACATATTAACATTATACAACTGCGTTACTGTATAGCAGCCTATCATGAAGAAAAACAGAAACAAATCACAAAAAAAGAATATAAATGATTGGATGAGAAATAGTAGTTTATCACGACCTCCTCCTCTCTCTCGCTCTCTCTCTCTCTCTCTCTCTCTCGCTCTCTCGCTCTCGCTCTCTCTCTCTCTCTCTCTCTCTCTCGCTCGCTCACTCACTCACTATCTCACTCACTATCTCACCCTCTCTCTCTCTCTCCAACACTTCTCTCCCTCCTGCTCCCGCTATGTCTCTTTTGTAGCCAAAGTAGCTTGCTGAACCAATCCACCGCAGTGCCTGGGACAGATTGGGTGAAAGAGAGAGTAAGGGATTTGGAAGATGGGTAAATGGGCTTAAGCGAAAATACATAAAAGAGAGAGACCAAAATCCACCAAGCCTCCCTGGTGTGAGGTTTCTTGGCTACTGACGTGTGCGCACGACTCTCGTGGCAGGGTGAGTATTTTTCTCCCCTTTTTTTAAACAAGACAGTTGTGTGTTTCTTGACTGTAATTGTAATTGTGACGATGACGCCCTTTTTAACCTGACTCAGTCATTTGAAATGTATGCGTGTCTATTATTGTGTGATGACAGCAGCTGTAAAAAAAAAACAAAAAAACGCAGCATTCATAACCTGTCCTCGCGTGTCGTGTAAGCGTAAAGACACATCTTCTTTTGAGATATCACAGTCAGGCCAAATGTCAGCTTTTCATTTTTGTTTCACCAATTCCATCCCAATTTTGTGCGCGAGTCGCTCACATGTTCCCTGCTCTGTGTTTATCATCTCCAAACTCCGCGTGTGAGTGTGTGTGACAGTAGGAGAGGGGGGGGGGGGGGGGGTTCTAAACAATCTTATGCGCACATCGCTGCCTTTGGTCAGCCCTGCACTGCACAGATCCCGCTTTACATACATGTAGTTTTTCAGAAGATCTGGTGTTGAACTGTCTGCTCGGCGCCGTGAAAATGGTGCGAGTTTCACCGGAGTGTGGCTGCGCAGCTGAAATGCTCCGAGAAATCCTGAGCAAACCCACCCATTGAGTCACGATATCTACGTTTAGTCGTTATGAAGTCATTTATTTTTCCACTGAGTGATTCCATCCTCCTCTCGGGCTGATTTTTTTTGAGACGCTGCACAGTCAAGGTTGGTTAGTTTAGCACAGGTGTAGGCGCATCCCCGTCGTGCGCGTCCATGATGGGTACTCCTTCCATTTTTTGGGCCAAGGTCTTTCCCTGTGCTAACCTATATCCTACATGTACTCCTGCTGTTCCCGCCTTAAGGTCTCTCTCTCTCTCTCTCTCTCTCTCTCTCTCTCTCTCTCTCTCTCTCTCTCTCTCTTAACATAGTTTCGTCCTCCTCTCTCTGCTGCTTTCTTCTCTTCAGCACGTCTCCATATATTTTCCTCTTGCCCATCACTCCCTCTTTCTCTTGATGTCTTTCTTTCCTGCGAGGCTTAGAGGTGATGTCAGCCTGTAGATTGTGACAGATTGGAGAGAATTAAACCTTTTGTCCCCCTTGTGGCTCCTATCTAACCAATTCAATTGGCTCATTACTTTCTGGGTGAGGGAGCTGAGGGGCCTGTCTCAGAGCACTAAAATAGGATCGTTATCACAAATCTAACAGTGAATTTTTTTCCGTTCAATCTTAACTGTAGAAAGGTCTCCATAAACTGCAACAGCCCTTTAGTGGATTTTTTTTTGGGGGGGATGATGTGGGCTCAATACATTGGCGGTGAAGAGGTGACTTTTTTCCCTCTTATTTGTGTCCAAATCCATTATGAACCAGCAAGATGTATTTCATATGTTTTCTGTTTGACGGTGCAGTCTATGAGAGAGATAATGGTGCTGTCCGTGGTGCTGAACAAGTCTGGAAGAGCCACTCGGGCACATCCACTCTGCTGGGTTGCAACTCCAATTGATTCTCACTCATTCCTGACCACTTTGGCACATCCTCCAACTGCTGGAAGGTGTGATTGTTCATTCCCACACCTCTCTGCTCGTCTGGCCCCCCCCACACACACACACACACTTGTGTGCCTTTAGTTATTTCATATGTCATCTCAGTGAGTTGTTTTTGATTTTTTAGGAGACTACCTCAAGCTCTCAGTCACACTGGCTAAAACTCTTGTCCAACAGTCAAATGTCAGCAGCAGCAGTGACCACTTTGTCATATGATTCTCAACCTCTGATTAAAGGAGAAAACAATAAGGAAATAAAGAAACTTTGGTGTGAAACTTAGGAATTCATTCAAATCTTCAGTTGTACCCTCACATGGATTCATCCTGCCAGTTGTAAATCGTGTCACTTTGCTTTTGCTTTTCTATCTTTAATCCGTCCTGTTTGTGCAACTGGATGGATTCTTAGTGGTTGGTCATCCTTTTCCCCCTGAAATCCGTCCGTACCATTAGTAACTCACTCTCTGCTTCTCTTAGCCTCAACATGCCCAAACGTGTCATTTCTCAGAGGATTTCTCTGCTGCGTATACCCTTTACCACCAGCCAGCCCTGTTGTTAACAAAAGAAGCTCTATTCATCCCCGGTGCTGCATAGAAACTGAAGCAACTTCTATAGTGGTCACGTCTCACACAATGGCCGTCCAGATAAGATGAGGCCAAGCTTAATCTTTAAGAGTCTATTCCCCAGCAGCATGACTGTATCTATTATAACTCTGATGTTTAAAGACTCAAAGGGTTGACATACAAAGAAAGACCAGAAGAAGAATAAAGTGGTTCTCATGTTCAAGTCATTAATTTGGCATTCATTCATCAAAGCGCTCTTCGGTGCCTGATGATTGGTCAATGTTGAATTAATTAGTTGGCCTAAACGTGATGTACTTTTACCATACATTGGTACACAAATGGTTCACTCCACAAGACAGTGACCAGTGTCTGTTAGACTAAATGTTATGTATGTAATAATACACAGATGTGGATTTATAGAGAATGATACAAGAAGCGACAAAAAGGGATCTGGTCATCTGCAGCAATGTGAGCATTTTTATTAATGACAATCAAACAGGCAGGGCCACAAATATGCAAAAAAAAAACAGCTCAGCACAACTGTGATATGCGGAGGAAAAGCTCAAACACACATCTTTTCAAACCTTGAAGCAACAGCTGTGTTACATCAGCAGAAGAACATGCCTGTCCTCACTCCCGTCAGCTATAAGAACAAGATGGTGAAGCCTGAGTAGTTACTCAGGACTGAAAAAACATTTCCTGTTACAACAAATATCAGTAAGGGTCAGACTTTGGTGTAAAAGCTCCATTCTATGCCTGTTGTCCACATCTCAGGCTGCAACCAGCACAGTGTTGTGTAATGATGTTGGTAAAGTTTTCTTATACACATTGGGCCACTGTTGCAGTTTTGGTGTGTTTTTACACCCTGTTGCAGAGCAGGTGAAATGCTTCCATAATTTGGCTCTTCCTGCCAGTTATTAGGGTGTCACATCCTTTAAAGTCACTTAAGTGTACTTTAATGGCCTGTACACTCTGTGAGATACAGTGTGAAACAACAGCATACATTCAGCAACTGAGAGATGCTACCATTGTGGGTCAAGCTCCTCCTGAAAGAACTAAAGGTGGTCCTATAGTTTTAGTTAGTAGTGTCTAATGTAATAAGATAAGTAAAAACAAAAAGGATTCAAACATATTGTAAAATCTAGTGTATGTTCCAGAGATAGAACAAACTGTAAATTAGAACAAAAGAGAGAAAGACAAAGTCTGAAAAAATCAAAACAAGAGCGAATCTAACCCCCTAAAAAGGAGGACATGAGGTCAGCTGCATAACAGTAATGATCCTGCCAGTGTATCACATAATGTGTTGAATAAGCAAAATGAGGCTGATTACAGTAAACACCAGCCCCGCTCTGTGTTTTCCACATACATTTGTTCTCCATTATTTGTCAAGCTGATGATACTGAACTGCGCTCCAAATTAAGCAGAGGATTTTGTCTGAACAATCACACACACACACACACACACACACACACACACACACACACAAATGCACAGAAACTCACAAATGCATACAGACAGCATGCTCAATGGATTTGCAGTGAAGTCCTTCCCAGTCAGCCAGAACTAAGTCACAGAAAGACCATGTTTGAGTCACACAGGACCTCTCCTCCCTCTCCTGATCTGTGTGCGTGTGTTTACTATCCATCTCTCCGTTTTGTTAAAGTCCTCTCCTAAGTTCAGTGGTTCACCGTGAAGTCATCATCTGTTGCATTGGCTCCTCGCTGACCTTTAACAGGATTGGTTGCCACGGATGTGTCACTAACTCATCTTTAGCAACAACAGAGCGAGACAGGAAGATAGCCAGTAGCTGTTTGCACGTGTGCACGTCAAATGTCCGTCTCAGTGTTTCCCCCGTTTTAAATTACCTCCCGTCACAACCCCCCACCCCCCGTGCAAATGTACCTACATTAGTGTCTCCACAGTTTTGACGTCTAATTCCTCCTCTCACTCGTTCCGCCCTCCAGATGAGTTCGTGCAGCAGCCGTGCGCTGACTATCCTGTCTACAGTGTTCGGAGCCTGCGGGCTGCTTCTGGTGGGGGTGGCCGTGTCCACAGACTACTGGCTGATCATGGTGGAGGGCATCATCCTGCAGCAGAACCAGAGCATGGAGGTGAAGATGGCGCTGCATTCAGGCCTCTGGAGAGTTTGCTTCGTGGCTGGTAGGTATATGCAACTACATATTCAAATAAAAAGAATTAAAGGATGACTGTAGAAGACAGATACTTGTGTGCATGGATACACACAAACACACAAACACACACACACACAACCAGCCAAACAATGCTGCTACGTGTGTGTGCATATGTCCACATCATCTCAGTGGCAAACACACAGAAAGAGATAAAGCAGCCGAGTGAGAGAGCAGCAAGGGGAGAAAAGAGAGAAAGCGAGCTTCTGGCCTCCAGAATCATAGCTGTCACAAAACATGATCGTTACCTGTGAGCAGGACTGCAGAGATCCAGAGATGTTTCTTTATTTTTCTGGGTTTTGTTTTGCTTCCTCATGCATCACTGACTTTGAAAGCAAACCCCAACATTTTCCTCTTTGTTTGTGTGTGTGTTTCCTCTCAGGAGCGGAAAACGGGAGATGTGTCGCATCGGAGTACTTCACTGAACCCGATATAGAGATCACCACTGAAAACACTGCAAATATCCTCAGTGAGTAAAACATACAGCAGCCCAGTGACATTACACGTTGTCTGCTGATTGAGAGTAACTGCAGAGTCCCCCTACTGGTTGATCGTGGGTACTGAAATTTGAACGTAATATTAGAGTTTTTGCTTTATATCACAGTAAACTGATTATCTTTGGTCAGACAAAATAAGATATTTAAAGACTTCATCTTGGACTCTGGGAATATAATTGTTAGTTGCAGCCTTTCTAACAGCAATCAGATGAACTTCATTAAAGTGATTTAAGAAAGATCATCCTCATGAACAAAGATAATGTTTTTAACTAATTTAACGGGTTAAAGTTAAATACAATTGAAAGAGAAAATGTAAATTGTGATCTTTGATCCAGAAAATATTATTATTATGATTATTATTATTGTTATTTTGACTGTTATTTTAAATATTTCTAAAATTGATTCAACTGTTTTTGAATATTTACAACCATTTTGATATTTATGTAGCAGCGTTTTCCATCATAACTCTGTTTCCCATAGTTAAAAAGCAATTAGACACTTTAAAGAAATTTGTTCATACCAAAAGTAAAAAGCAGACCACTGTAAGAAAGGAATGCTGTTTCCAATCTCCCCTTTTTAGTGATGAATGTCATGGCATCTTCACTTCACTGAGCATACTTAATATCCTAGATTCTACCGCCTCTGATTGTCTTAACTAATACTTTATAAGCTCCAGAGACATTATCATTCACCTCTCTCAGCCGTTTAAGGACACATTACATCAGCTTTGTTTGACACGATCACCTCTCCTCCCTACAGAGATGGTGCGGACAGCCACGCCCTTCCCGATGGTGTCGCTGCTTTTCGTCTTCACTGCCTTCGTCATCAGCAACATCGGACACATCCGGCCTCAGCGCACCATCCTGGCCTTTGTGTCCGGCATCTTCTTCATCCTCTCAGGTGGGAACCATTACTCATGTCCCGCTGTCACCACACCTTCACTCAGTGATTGATTACAGCAGCCTGGTGTGTCCTGTGTCACACGCGGACGCACTCCATCACGGCTCTATTTTTAGTGTCTGATGCAGGTGTGTAGGCTGTCATCAGAAAAGGTGACTAGATTAGCTTCCTGCTCTTCTGACTTTGGAATTAAACAGGCTTTAAGAGAGGAATTATGAATTTTTGGATTACGCTCAAGGATTGTCAAAATTCTGAGC
The DNA here is from genome assembly GCF_050575085.1 of Anarhichas minor. Taxonomy (NCBI): domain Eukaryota; kingdom Metazoa; phylum Chordata; class Actinopteri; order Perciformes; family Anarhichadidae; genus Anarhichas; species Anarhichas minor. Next base: position 5,424,497 of record NW_027466487.1, read on the forward strand.
ATACACGCGATATTCCCACAGTACCATGAGCAGCTCTCTCATCTTTATTTTCTGCATTAGTGTAATTAACCTTGTTGAACAGCAGGTGGCTCTAATGCTCCCGTTTCTTGTCTTCTGTGTGTAAAGACTGTCGGGTGCCAAATTGGAGCTCATGTTCTTTAAAGGCTGTTTCACTTGACATGTTTGAGGAGGAAGCAGCGCTGCAGAGCTTAGAGGAGCATCAAACGGGAGCTGCAGCAACGGCTCCTGACTTTGCCATGGCGGGGACTTGCTGATAAAGGGTGTAGCAGAATAATAGGTTTTATGTAACCGGCGTTATGTAATGTTTATAGCCTGTGCTGGAAGTGTCGCAGTGCTTTTTGATAATAGGGTGATAATAAGGGGCAAGTGTATCAAATTGCTTTTCAGCAGTTAGATATTCTGCTGCACTGAGCCTCTCTCTCTAAACACTGCCTTCCTCCTGCCTTCCCTACTCACCCCTCCTCCCTCAGCCTCCCCCTTCTCTCATTCACCCAGCCTCTCAGCTCTCAGTTTTCATAGCTGTTTCTGCCCACCACCCTCTCAGTCGCTATCCTTCCTCTCATTACTCCTTCATTCAGATTGTATCCCTCAGTAGTCTTAGTCACTGTGGATGTTGTGGTGTTTTGTGGACTACTGAGAGATGTGAGACTATTCTGCTGGCATCACTGACACGGTGTTTGGTAAATATTGTAGTTCGGGTCGGTCGTGTTCTGAGTGATATTACAGAATTCCGAGCTGTTTAGAGGTTGATATTTCTCTCTTACCCAACAGACATCTTGCATATGCATTTGTACCTGTCGACTGTAGAATCTATTTCTTCTTTCTTTTTGTCTCACACATGCACACCCTTTGGTTTCCTTCATCTACTAAGTGTGCACGTGCACATCCGTGTTTCCCCCAATTTTTATGTTGTTACTTATTTAGATAAAGATGTAGTTCCACTGCAGGATTACCAGCAGCATGGTTTCTGCATATTCTGTGGTTTTCAATTTTAAATTGACAACACAGCCTCTCAAACCAGACGTTTACTGTGAAGGACAACTGCTTGACAGCCGGGTGGTACATTTTAATCTTGCAGGGAAGGCTAAAAATACTCATTTTGCTGCTTACAGCATGCAGCTTTCGTTGAATATTGATTATTTGATGTTGGCCATATGTTGTATCTCATGCATTTAACATTTCTAAGAGTGTTCTTGGAGGAAGGGGTTTTAATGTTGTATATGGCTGAAAAGGGTCACTGAAAGCTTATTCTGGTTTTCCATACGATGATTAGAGTCCTCTAACACACTGAAGTTTACAGTGGATGCTGAATGTAGCCACTAAATGGTCTTAAAACTGTGTCAAGACACTTTTGTTTGTTTTTACGTACTTTCAGTGTTTATCCCTCTCTTTTTTTAAACATATCATTATTGTGATTTTCAAAAAGGACCAAATTATAAATGTACAAGCTCAGTCAGTCATCAAAATATGACATTGCAATATGAGAATTAAATTAAAGGTACTTTGTTCTCAGGATAAGTAAAGGAAATACATTTTTTTTTGTTTAAATGGAAATCTGCAGGCAGCACTGTTACCTAGAAATTACATTTCAATGAAATTACAATCAGAAGGTCGAACTTAAATTTGTAATATATATTTTTTATGTTTTCCATTAATATTATTTCCATTGCTTTGTTTCCATGAGGCATTTCTCTCTAAAAGTCATTGATCTTTATCTCTTTATCTGTCATTATGATACATACATACTATCTATTTTTTAATGTAACATATTACTTCACATCCCATCGCTCTCTCGCTCTTTCTGTCTCCTAAACCCTCGCCACACTACTGCAGCTGTCTGGATCGCCATATAATGACCTCCTCGCTCTTTCTTGTATCTGACTCTCTGGCTCTCTCTGACTCGCTGTCATTGTTAATGTGCTGTGTGCAGGCCTCAGTCTGGTGGTGGGCCTGGTGCTCTACATCTCCAGTATTAATGATGAGGTGATGAACCGGCCCAGGGAGCCCGAGCAGTTCTTCAACTACCACTATGGCTGGTCCTTCGCCTTCGCTGCCTCTTCCTTCTTACTCAAAGAGGTCGGTCTGGGCTGTGTGTGTGTGTGCGTATGTGTGTGTGTGTGTGTGTGTGTGTGTGTGTGTGTGTGTTTTTGTTTCTTGGGAAGAAATATGTGAAAGAGAGTGAGAGAGTGTCTGTTTGCATACATACGTATGTTACAGATGGAGAATATATTTTCATTTCTAAGTGTTGCATGCTGAGTGTAAGAAGGTAAGATGATTAGAATTCTGTAGATATGGTGAGGCATCAATGGTTTGTGTGTGTGTTCATGTGTGCATCCATGCGTGGAGAGGTATCATGAGAATCCTCTGCTCATCCCCCCCACACTCTCCTCCTGCCTCTTTCCCATCATCAGCAGCAGCACTGCTCTTAATGTGGTGCAGAGGACACTAACCTCCTCCCCGCTTCTCTCCTTTCTCCCCATCTGTTCTCCACACTCATGTCTCCTCCTTTCGTCTTTATTTTCCTTTCAATCTGTTATATATGAGCTTAAAGGAACTTAAAGTGTACCCTCATCTTTCTAAATCAAAGGCTACTTTCAGCTCTTTACTTTAATACATATTCCTTTTAACACTTCTGCTCTATCAGTCACTTTTAATTTAATTTCCCCAGCCATCACTTGTTACTACTTCTTTGAAAATGTATTTTTCTCTGAACTCAGTTTATTTACGCAGCTAAGTCCCTCTCTCCCTATGGCATCTTATCACCCCCCTCATCTCATCCCGCTTCTTTTCTCACTCGCTGTCTCAGGGGGCCGGGGTGATGTCAGTCTATCTGTTTATGAAGCGCTACGCCGAGGAAGAGATGTACCGCCCCCACCCTGCACTCTACCGCCCCCGCCTGTCTGAGAGTAGCGACTACAGCGGTCAATTCCTCCACCCAGAATCATCCTGGCCTCCGCCGAAGCGAGGCCGCAGCACCTCCGAAGCCTCTAGCGACATCTCCATCCAGCTCAACCAGGCACCCCCGGTGCCCCCCAAAAGCAGCCTCCAAGGGCAGGGCAGCCCGCCTTCTGGGTCTTCTTCCGCAGGGAGCTACCAAATGCCCCCGCAGTCTGCTGGCTACCCCACCACACACACCCTCACCAGGTCGCATGCCTCACATCCCCAAGGCCAAGCTCTTCCCATGGCCATGCCTCCGATGCCAGTACCTCCTCCTCACTATCACACTCACATGCACATGAGCGCCTCCCCCTGTTAGGAAGAGGGAGCACGAGGGAGGGAAGGAGAGACACTGACTCCTCATAATCACATATACTATACATTTAGATGTGGATGAGAGTAAATACTGAGTTTGGAGCACAGATCATGTGAGATTAAGTGGAGAGAGAGGTGGTCAGACATAATAAAATGTAGCGTTTGAACCTATAATGAACCAAGGACAAAGGAGGTGTTGGAGATTTAACAGGATTGTGGAGATATGCCAGAAAGTGCAATGGGCGGGGGGGAATAAAAACAAGAGAAGATTGCTAAAGAAAAAGAGGAATTCAGTTTGTCATGATGGAAAGAGGTAAAAAAGTGATTCCTAGAAAGACTTTAGAGGTTAGGTTTAGTGACAGAGGAGATATAGGGGAGGGAGAGGGAGGCAGGGAGAGCGAGGGGCTGCGGTATAATGCGAAGATACTGCAGTGCTGCAGGAAATTTGTATGCATTTGGAAATGTACAATGCAAAACACTGGTCACAAAGACTGTGGATGCACATAGTTTTTATACATACATAATTCATAAAAATACACAGACTACGTACCTTTTTACCAAAAGGTAAATATGGTTAAATATATTCTTGTCTGCTCTGAATTTCTTACATCATCAATCCAGTTTCAGAACTCACAATGTCAAAGTATTATTATTGTTATTATTAATAATTAAAAAGTATTAGGTAACAATAGAGTAGTTCTGAAATAAGAACACTATATGTGAATGCTGTTAATCTTTGTAAAAAAACAGACAGAAGTGGACTATGTTCTGAAATATCATAAGGAGAAATCTACTTTAAGTTTTACATGTTTGATTAAGATACCAATTTCTAAATTTCTTGTACATAAAATTGCACATGAGGACTTCTATATAGCTGTTGTAGATTATGAATGAAGCTTTGGCACAAGTCACATTAAGAAAATGTCTGACTCATTCTGCTTTGGATGAAGACTCACAACAGGCGCACTACAACCAACGACGCAGCGATGGTTGGAAGGAGGACCCACGCGACACTGATGTGGCGGTCTGATGCCCTCTTCTGGTCACTGTTCAGCACTGACCCTGGATCAGATCGGGCCCAGGTCACTACTTTTTCATGCACTCTTCCTTCGTCACTGATCTGCACTGTGTGTCAGTTGATGGTGCAGCACAGATGAGTTGGACTGAAGCTGTCACGGTGAATGGCAGGTGCAACAAGACATGCCGTTTTGAACTTCACATGGAGCAAGATGTATGCTTTAAAGAAGTACTTTTTAAAAGCTTCAATGTTATTTATATATCTGGAAAACTCACAGATGGAAGCATTAATAACATTTGCACTTAATGCTCAAAGGACAATACCGCTGTTTATGAAACGCAAGTCCTCAGGACATGGACGAAATAGGCCGTTCTTTAATTCCAATATTTTCGGTTCTCATTTGTGATGGTGCATTGTGCTAAAAGTTTCTAGACTATCTGAAAATGTATATGTTTACATAAAAACATGATATTGAGCTCTCTTGTGTTTAGGACTGCATCAAATTTGTATAAGCCTGATCTGTTTATTAATCTAGATTCATTGTTTTGTCTGTGAAATTTCAGAAAATAGTGAAAAAGTGGCAAATGTAATGGCCCACAGCTCAACGTAATTTACTTAGTCGGATTGTTTTATTCAACCAACAGTCCAAAACCAAACGTTTTCTACTATATATGACAAAGAAACACATGAAATCCTCCACCATATGTTTGGCATTTTGCTCTGATAGACTAAAACTATTTTCAAAATAGTGCTGATTCATTTTTTTAATGGACTAATTGATGAATCAATCCTTCAACATCACATTGTAGTCGGCTGCGTATGACATTGTGGGATGTTTTAGCCTACTTTTTCATCCACTTGTCATGTTGTGTGTTCATTTTGTAGTAATTAATATATTTTCAGATGACTTTGAACCTTAATGTTCAGATCAAGTTGCTCTTAAATACTGTACAGTGTCTCCACGATGCAGAGCAGTAATCTTGGGCGGACAAGCAGGACCTGCGTATCAAAAACAGTAGAATAGTTGATTTAGTTTGTTTGTTTTTAAGGCACATCATGCACAGGGACACATCGATACGATATATCTCTGTAATGAGAATAAAACCATCGTGTCGTTGTGTCATGGCTGGTTTTCATTATCACTGTGATGCTGGAGAGAGGGAAACACACTGATGTCCTACAGAGGATTTGTGCGAGGAACATTTCACACACT